>NC_046376.1:728174-1028174 GCF_011125445.2 Fundulus heteroclitus | reverse complement strand
ACTCTAAACCCAGCCAAATACCAAAACAGCCTGTTGCTGTCAGGGGGGTGGTGGGGTGGGAGGCCGAGACGTAGTGGGGGATGGATTAAAGGGGTGGAGAGGGGACGGATGATTAACCCTCGTCTCCAAGGTTACGCTTTACAACAGCTGTATGTGTCCAGAGCGGGACAGTGAGGGGGACGGGCCGTTCATCACCTGAGACCAAATTAAAGACGACACAGACACTTTTTCTGCCTCTGACCTTCACATCCAGGACTGATGGCGGCCTTGACCTCCAGACAGAGGTCACCATGCTACTGGACACGCAGCGTCCTGCAGCGGCAGCGTCCTGCAGCAGCAGCAGCGTCCTGCAGCGGCAGCGTCCTGCAGCAGCAGCGTCCTGCAGCAGCAGCAGCGTCCTGCAGCGTCAGCGTCCTGCTGCAGGCAGCGTCCTGCAGCAGGACGCTGCCTGCAGCGTCCTGCTGCAGGCAGCGTCCTGCAGCAGCAGCAGCGTCCTGCAGCGGCAGCGTCCTGCAGCAGAGAGCCAGAGATGGACGGCTCAGAGGAGAAGCAGGACGCGAGGAAAGTGACATGCTGCCGTTTGCCAAAGAGTGCACATCGTAAACCTCTTATAAAGCCATGACTATACCATGTAAAACAAGGATTTCTAAAGTTTTTCCACATATTTGACAAACATCCTGCAGAACTCAACTGAGGAACGAGCAAATCTGTTAGAGGGAAACATGTAAAAGACAAATAAAGCTTCAACAACCTGGTTGGATCTGTCTGAACCAACCTTTTATTCTGGCACTTTTTGATTTAGAAATGATTATATGGAAAACTCCTGTTATTACCTCCAGCTGTCACTTTCTACATGTCGTATTAATTAATCCTGTATATTCTTCAGTGATGGTATCAAGGTGTTGGTTGTTCCTGTAATACTTTATCAGCTGGTTCTGCTGTTCTTTATATCTCTCTCTGCAGGTGTAGAAGCAGACTCAGAGGATGTTCTATCACTCTCTACCTCTCCTCTTTCTCTTTCACCTTTTCTCCCTTTTAGTATTTTGTCTGTTTCTCTCCTTTTTTCCTCTTCTACCTGTTTCTGTGTCCATTAAACATGAAATAGTCCCAGGATAAAATCTATTAACGCTTCCTACATATATTAATCAAGCAGAGCTCTATGGTGAAAGCAGTAATGCTCCACTGGTGAAAGTAAATCTGTTGGGCTCTTTCTGGCACTAAGACAATAATTCTTAATGCTACACTGGCAGACAGGACACGTAAAAAAAAGAAAAAGTGATTCATCCTGTTTTCACACTTGCCACCAGTCAAGGCAAATCTAATTAACTGGAAATAAAGTCTAACTTTATGGGAGGTAGTTTGTGTTTTCCTGTCCGCAGTCATCACATGTTCAGGAGGGATTGCTGCAAACTGAGGGACACGATGCAGTCGGCTGGGTTTACGAAGATAGAAAACCTTTAAATGGCCAAACAAAGTTTTGGACTGGGGCTGAATTTATATGTACGTGACTGACTTTGAAGACGTCAGATTACATTTACTTTTTTAAATTCTGTTTATACAATAGCATGTCTGTCTTCTAAATGCACCTGAGATGGCTTTTGTTGCATTTAAACAATCTAAATTGAATTGATATGAATTTTTTTTAATCCCCATTTTTGACGCTCAAGCCACGGTTTGCGTAAAGGATGAAAAGTATCTCATTTTACAAAGGCATCAATCAGAGAAAGGGTCAAATTTACACGTCATTTACATTTATTAAAAGTTAAGATGGAACCTGGTCAGGCAGACTGAGAGATGAAGACTAACTAGTCTAGCAGTGACTAATATCTCCCACAAACCAGACCAAAGTGTTGGGCTGCATTTCAAAGAAGCGAAACAGCAATGCAACAACACAAAAAGCAGAACTTCACCACAATGAAACCATGGTGATGGCAGCATCATGCTCTGGGCTCGCTGCCTTTTAGCTGAAACGGATGAATTTACCAACCGTTCCAGACGGCGGTTCTGACCACGGACCTACAGCCGAGCGTCCAAACGTTCAACCTAATCTAAATCTTAACGAGGGAAACATGAACGCTTTGGAAACTCCTAAAATAAATCTGTGGGGTGAGCTGAGGAGGGTTTACTTACACGACCTACCAAAGACCCCAACAAGGAATCCAACATTAGTTTAAGAGTGTGCACACTTTTACAACCATGTTAAAGAAAGTTTTTATTCTTTAAATTTCCCCTGATGAGATTAGCTTGTTTTACAGTTTAATTATAACGGGTAATAATTATGTAAAATATGTAAAATGGTTTGAAAAGATTGATTATGATCTCAATCTTTACATCACACATGCCTAAAAGCATTTTAACACGTGCCAAATGCTTAAAAAATGGAAGGAGGTGGTAAATTTTGTTTGGCTTTCCTCTGCTTTTTATTGCTCAGCTCAAAGTTTGACCCGAGCTGGAGGTGAGAGCGGAAACAGAGCGCTGCGCTGCGTTGCACTCTCAGCCTCACTGTTCTGTGATTTGAATTAGCCTGGATTTCATGAGGGCTGCTCTTATCTTCCATGTTCTTCCCTCTGCGCCCTGGGGTCACATGGAAACGAGTCGGTGAGGTGAAAATGAGAGGAGCAGGGCGACTTTGCATAATCTACTCAGTGAGACTGCGGACTGCACCCTAGATAGCGCGCATGCGGTGGAGGTGCTGTCGCATCAGCATTTTGAAGTTTTCACAAATGGCTTCTGGAGAAAGGAGCACTTACATTTCTCTCTGATAACTTTCTGCCAGATCTCATATTTAGCCTTATCTTAAATTAGAGATATAAATGACATGTATGTGCATTTTGAATCTGTGTGCTTTCACAGAGATTCAAACTGTTTCACATTTCAGTTGCCTTTCGCTGTTTCTCATGCATGCTCCCACACATAAACTGGAGGAGTGATACATAATTTGTAACTGGATTACAATAATCTGATTAGGGAATTTACAGAATGTTTGGCAAAACAGACAAAACAGCTAAACTTTCTGACTTCCAGCGTTGGAAAAGTGAAAATGTCCCTCCTGGTTTCCAAATAAAAGCAATTTGAAGGAAAAGGTTGGTCTGAATACAAGAATTGACCCTATAGATGGTTTGAAATGGATCATGGCCAAAGGAACGTGTTCATTTTGTGAAATAATAACTTAAAGGTGCATAGCCACGTTATTTTACTTTTTTATGTATTTATACGCGAGTAGCTCACTCTGGTTTCATACAAAGTTTTATCAAAGATTATCACGTCTTGCTGGTATATTGGTTGTTATTTTGGTGTTTTATGTTTTGTTTTTGCTCAATTTGTTAGTAAATAAAGTTTTTAAATTATTTATGATATTAACGGAAGTACGTACTGAGCATGTGCAGCAGGAGTTAAAACAAGGAATCGGCTATTAGCATCTCCCAGCCATACAATGAAGAATCATCCAAGATCCAGTGAAAAAAAGCTAAAACAAAACGTGATTCCAGGAGGTAAAAGCCAGGAATGTCTCTGGGAATCCAGTCTGATCGTTGGTGTTCACTGAATCAGAAGCTAAACCTGCCGAGGCTCAGATGTGACGCAGAGTTGACTGACCTGAGTAAATGTTCTGATATGAGGCTCTTAGAGTTGCTGTAGATCAGCTTATTTAATTAATAACTTTGGTCTTCATCACGCCGAGCTGCTGTTTTACTGTGAGGCATTACAGAGGGTCAGGCTCATTTTGACATTATTTAATACTGATTTATTAATTAAGCAAACCGGCATTATCATAGTTCTGCGATGCTGTCACTAGATGGCGCCACGTCTGTTTATCTCTGCTAATCGTGCCTGAGAGCAAATTATTCTTTGGCTCAAAAAGGAAAATTAAAACACTACCAAGATGCAGGCTTGGTGTAAATAACCTCATTTTATCCTGATCAAATGTTTTTTTTGGTGTTTTTTATAACCATGGCTATGTACCTTTAAAGTTTATTCTTAGCAAACTCCAAACAATGGTAGCTGTGAGTTGTAACCAGGAAAGCCCTGTTAAGGTTGTTCTACATGCTGCAACAAAATTTATCACAATAATTATGATTTTTAACACAATTTGGTTTCAAACCCAAAAGATAATGAATTAAGATTATCCTTATTTTTCATAGCAAAATGTTGTTTAAAGGGGATAATTTGCATCACAAATGCTACAGAGCACTAAGCAAATATAAGGAGCTAAATCAGGATCTTAATGGTCAAGTTTTAAATCCTGCAATGAGCTAGAGGCTAAAACTAAAAGTCAAAAATTGCATCTTGAACTGACCAAACTGAAACGAGTTTAATTGGGCAGTTTTTCTCTGCAGAATTGTTTTTCTTAAAATAAATATCTTTACATATTGTCTGTTTCTGGGATTTACTTTCTCTCAGCTTCAGCCGTTTCCCTTTTTAATAATAAATCAAAACAGATTTGTTTTTTCAATTGTTATTTAAATTTTTCATTTTTTATTTCAAAATTAAATTTCTTTTCTTTAAGTTTGACCTTTATCATTTCAATAACTCTTGAGAAAGACAGGACATCCATTTTCACCCTGATTTACCTCCATAGTTGGCATCTAATGGTTAATAAATCCGACAAGCTCTCTTGTTCATTTATTATTCCAAAAGTACTATTAAAATTATCAAGAAGCATTCAACCAGACACTTTTTCTAAAAATACATTTTAAACTGAATGAAGGGGACAAGATAAAGAAAAAAATAGATTGAATAGAGAGTTAATTGAAAATGGAAAAAGAGACAATAATCCAATAATCAGATGGTTGGGTTTTACGATTATAACGCTCTCTTTAACTATTGTAAAGACCACAAACCCTTAAATCTGCTGATTCTGATTCCTTTACATGAACTGCTGTCTGATTGGTCAGATGAAGTTACTTTGATTCCCAAATCAGAGGCCTGTGCTTTGCGCGAGCTGGACGGACCAACTCAGAGGATGGGAGCAAAATTAAACAGTTCTATTCTTAGTTTGCAAGCTTAAAAGCGTCTAATATCAGACATTATAAGTTGGTTAGAAGGCAGGAGGTGATCCATTTTTTTACGTTTCTGCCAAAAAATGAGGGAGCCGAAACATGTTTTAGCCCATTTTCAATAAATGGGGCTCAGTTGCTGTATTTGCTCGATTTTAATGTGTGCACGGGTCTAATGTTTCATAGCAGGAAAAATCTAATTCCTTCTTTTCAGTCTAACATGTTAGATTTTCTGATGCCAAGAAGGCATGGGGGGTGCATCAAGGCAGGTGAGGCATCTATAAATTAGTTATATGTATGATTTCCACAATTTATGTTGAAAATTGCTGAATTTATGAGAAAAAAAGATAAAAAATTATGCAACAGCAAGGTTGCATAAGTGTGCAGAGCCTTAAAATAACACTTTATTGTAGCACATTCTTATTTTAATGGTGGCATTCAGCCTCGCAAAGTTTACGCAGATGATCTAATCAAGCTGACATAAAGTTAATCTGTTCTAAAAGGATCTACCTGATATTTGCCTATATCCTATAACTAAACCTGAACTGGCAGAGAAGTTAAACATGATCAAATTGATGTTAATATACAAAGGAATCAGTCAGGAGAAGCTTGCAACACAGATCCTAAAGCATTATTTATATTTTATGAAGAGATGAGTAAATAATTAGAGAAAATGTAGGACAGGAGCTAAAATGACTAAAACTGGATTTTTTTCTGTAACTGATGCTCCGACAGGACTGAAAGCGGTCCAGGTGTGTGTGTGTGTGTGTGTGTGTGTGTGTGTGTGTGTGTGTGTGTGGTGGGTTAGTGTTAGCTGGTCATGAAGGCTTTAGTTTTTCATCAGCATAGGGAATCTTAGCACACGTCACATCAAAGATAAAGGGATTCATAAATTGTGGGGGGAAATTTAAGTTATAAAGTTACAAATGTTGCTTTGGGACAATATTGATGAAGATGTTTGATGCGTGTGGACAGAGTCCGGCCAAAGAAGTCCAGATACGCTCCTGTTCGTTTCCAGGTGAATGCTCCACTTATTTTTTTAAACATTTTGACACATTTGACACTTTATTTGTCACGGTGAAGGTGGAAAAAAGCTTTTAATCATTTACTATAGTTTTGTTTTTACACATCACAAAGATACAGCAGTCAGACTGGGGCTGCACTCTGTGGGTCTCCCCTGGTTTTCTAAATAAAAGGACAAAGTCAACCCAACCCAGTGAAATGAACTCAGAGCCCAACCACCAACTGCAGCCGTTCCATTGCCTCTGCAGCTCATCTGTGGACTCATAATTACATACCCCCCCCCCCCCCCCCCCCCCTCTGAGAAGCAGGCCTCTGCAGGATCTGTGTCTGTGTTACAGGACTGTTCTTTGGTGCACGGTCTGAAACATGTGTAGGGAGGCTGCTACTGCAAACTGACACACCGATGTAGAGGAATATGCTGAAACTCAACTCAGTCTCACTCCCAACTCATCAAAAGTGGATGCTGGGCAACCCCCCCCCCCCACCCCCACGTGTCAGTATCAGGAGGTTAACCCTCTCGTTATCTATTGAGTGAGGGTGCATCACGAGAGGTCGTGGCAAGCACCAAACTAACACTAACCCATCCCTTAACCCCTAAACCTGAACTAACACTAGCATACATGTTACCATAAACCACTGAAGTCACCAACAGCAACTTTGTAGTCTAACGTTTTCATCCAAGATCGTCACCACCCAGACAAATCAGACACTCTGGATGAAAAACGAGGTACGCGTAGTTCTGAGGAGATGAAACGCAGCGTTCTGGTGAGGAGACAGAGAGGCGCTCCGCTCTACAGAGGAAGCCACCTCCTCTGCACTCGCTTTGAGCGCTGAACACCTGGAGGAGACCAACACCAACATGTGTGTGCTGCTTCTGGAATCCATCTCAGGTTGGTGAAAACATCTCCACTGTCATCTCCCTGCAGGGCTGCGTACTGAGCCCACCACCCTGAGGACCCAGCACTGCTGTGCCAGGATCAGTAGCCTCATCATTAGGTCTGCTGATGGCACAGCAGTGGGGGGTCTAAGAGGGAAAATGACGAGCTGGTCTACAGGGAGGAGGTGAAACACCTGGTGGACTGGTGTGGGCTCAGACAACCATAACCCCCCCCCCCCCCCCCACAATGGACTGTTCAGCCTGCTGCCCTCTGGCAGGAGGTCAGCAGCTCCTAATGCAGAACAACCAGATATCACACACCATCAGACTGCTAAACCCCCAGTTTTCCCCCCTTAACACACGCTTTACTCTTTACATGGTCACTGTGAAGCGGACTGTCTGCACCATCCTGCTGCTACCTGCTCTATTCACATGACTTTACCCACAATTCCTGACTGGGTAAAGCCATGTGAATAACTTGCAGCGAAGTTTCACTCTGTTGTACGGTGAGAATGTCCAGATGCTTGACAATAAAGACTGTCCATGTGTATGTGATGAAGGATTGGGTTGAAATGATCCTCCAACGATCCTTCCAGAATCAGTGATTGAGCTTAAGGTGTCCTGCAACGACCAGAGGCAGAGCTTTCTCTTCTCAAGCTCCGCCTGGCCTGGTAATACCCGCCACCAGTCCCCCAGGTAGAGAGAGTTATTCATCAATTCATAAAATGCCAAGACAGGAGGGAAGCCTTTTTTCTGCTTGGTGTTTTTGTGTCACTAGTTGCTCGTGTGTTGTTTCCAAAGTATGCTGACAGGAAAGAGGGGGGGGGGGGGGGCATGCGGTAAAGGCCCTCAGGCCGGCATCGAACCCGAGGACTAAGACCGTTCATGGGTCATGGGTCATGGGTCATGCTCACCAACACTGCGCCATCGAAACACACCTAGAGAGGAAGCATTTAACCTCAATCCTTCCTCCTTTACAAACACAAACACTGGAAGTAACAGTAACAGTAACCCGGAGTCAGAAGCAGAAAGAAGCTGACTTCTTAGAACCACCGCCGCTCTCACGCCCCCCCGCTGCCCGCACGGCAACGCCCGCACGCCAACACACGACCCAGAGGAAAACGGGAGTTAAAGAAGGCGACAAGCAAGACAAGCTCACGCTGAAATTTATGCAAAACTTTTCTTTTATTGTTTCAGAAATGTCTCAGTTTGGCACATGAACAGAGATTTAACGTTCTGAAAAGGATTTGGCACAGAACCTTAAAGCCGAACAACCCCCCCCCCCCTCCAAACACTCACACGTACTCACACAATCAGACACACGGACGGCCGCCCCCGTTAGCGTGTCCCTCCAGCGTTGATGCTCACATCTGTGGCCAGAACAGGTTAAAAGACTGAGAAGCAGAGTCAGCTCTGCAGAAGGAAAAGTGAAGCAGATGGAGGCCATGTTTAATAGAAGAGAGGAAGTATCAGAGGCCTTGCTTCTTGCTTTGTTGTCCGTTTTCCTGAGAGAGGACTGCGCAGTGGGGGGGTGGGGGGGTGGGGGGGGGCATGCTTGCGCCTGTTTGTGGGGATGAACCATAAGTTGACATGTAGCTGCAGGGGGAGGCGGGGGCAGAAACATGGCAGGAGGAGGCAGGATGAGGTAGATGGAGCAGAGCAGGAGAAGAGGAGCTCAGGAGGGAGGAGACGCAGGATAATGCCAGACATTCCCCCCCCCGAGCATAAGAGTACATGAGTGAGTCAGAAGGAGAGGGAGAGGCTTTAGCTACATTTTGGAGGGGTGAGAAGAAGAAGGGGCTGGGGGTGGAGGGGCCGAGGAGCAGGAGTAATGAGCCGTGCTCCTCCTCTGAGTCCTCCGGCTCGGGGACAGAGAGGAGTAATTTGCCTCCTGGCTCTGGGTGACATACAAGCAGCTCTTCCTCCTTCACATCTTCATCTCAGCCGCGCTCAGACACACAAACATGGACACAGCGCACCAACCAGACGCACGGGCAAACCTCTACTGTTCTAACAAAATAAAATAAAGTTTTAGTCTTTTGGTCTGAGTCTAAGAATCAGTCAGGAATGAGTCAAATGTGGTTCAACATGAACAAGAAGTTGGAGAAACGGGATTTCCTGCTTCTCTCAGCTCTCACTGAGCTTAGACGCTTCCTGCACCACAGAGAATGCAGGTACAGCCCATAATTTCTGCCTAAATGCTGAGTTTAGCTGCTCCAGCCTGATTAGAGGTCTGGGGATTGTGAAATGTTCACACTCGTCTTAAAGCAGAGGAGATCAGTGAAGCTGATGATGTTAGCGCCTTTGTGTGGATGCTCAGATAAATCGTTTAACTTGTGGGGGTTAAGCTGCATCTGAACCTTCCTCATAAATTCAGATTAAAACGAGCTCTAGGTGGCAGAAATAAGGGGGTCAGATTAAATTTTAATGTTGGTATAGATTCTGGATTGGATTCACGCTGGACTTTGACTAGGCCATTCTAACACATTATCAGGCTTTGATGTAAAGCATCCTGTTGAATGCTCAGCTGAAAGGTGAAGCCAGGCTCATGTGTTCAGCTTCACCACAGCATGATGCCACCACCGCCGTACCTTAGCATGGTAACAGCACTTTCAGGTTAAAGTTAGTTTTCAGCCACCATTTTGCTGCTTGCTTTACTGCTGGTACTGAACACCTCAGCAATCTGCTTGGAGAGTGAAACATTCACAAATACAATAATGTTACAAAGCTAACAATATCTAGGCATCAATTTGTGGACATGTTGCTATAAATACTATGATTTTGTGAAGATTAATCACCTCTGTGGGCTTTGATGGTCCACAGTGTCCAACCTGCAGCTCCTAACCGGCTTTCCTCCAGGATCGTCCTGTGTTTAGCTCCAACTAACTTCCCATCAACTCTGACAAGAAAAGCAGAAAAGCTTTCCCACAGCATGATGCTGCCAACGCCACGAGTCGTGAGACAACCCTCGGCTAAAAGTCAGAATAAAACTGACCCAGGATCAGACATGCACATTCACTGTGAGGTAACCATGTGGTTCTGAGCTGCAGATCCAGCGCCGTTCTTTTACAGACAGAAACTGGCTTCTAGTCCTGCTTTAGGGGGAATAATCTGAATTTCACACAGATTTATGAAGGAACACAGAGACAGGATTCCCTCCATAGTCATTCCTGCTGCCCTGTTCTCCGCTGTTCCTGGCTTTCTTCTGGGCTTGGAGAGAGGAAGCCTGAGGCGACAGAAGCTGTTCTGTGGTTAGCAGGAACCGACCAAGACGTGCAACAGCAGGACAAAATAATGAAAAACAGGCCAAAAGAAGGTTGATGCAGCGGGGAGCCGTTCCAAGCCAACGTCGCTCATGGCTACTGGTGAGCATCTGGGGTGAGAGCGTGTGTCTGCGTCACATGAACTGTGGGCAGAAATCAGAACGAGCATGAGAGGAGGGCAGCGAGGGCCAGAGCGGAGGAATAAATAAGCCGCTTCCCTCAGCATGGAGACAAAAAAGCGAAGGGTAAATAAAAATCCATCCTGCCAGTAAAGGTTTCTTACATATGGATGACGGTTGCCGGTGTTTCTCTCTGCGTCTCAGAGACGTTTCACAGAGAGGAGGCTGTGGCTCTGATTCACAGCTCAGCTGGGGAGGCTTATCTGGGTCAATGAGGATTTTTGCTCCAGTTTCACCTTTCACAGAGCAGACAGCCTCTGAACCGTGCCGTTGACAGCAAGCGTACGTTTGGCCTTATGTCCTCCAAGGCCTCTGCCACCCCAGCAGCCCAGCAGCCGAGCAGGGATCAGACGGCTCCGCTCTCAAACAACCAGCTTAGAACGTCCCTGTAGGACCAGGATGGAGAGAAAGCCACGCTGGTTCCTGGTTCCTGGTTCCTGGTTCCTGTTTGCCCCGCCCACCACAAGGTTTCACTAACACCTCCATCGGTTTGGTGAGGAAAGAGGACTTTGTTATCTGCCAACATCTGATAAGCCCAGATAAAAGCCTTTCACATTTAATCACGTTATAACTTTAAAGTATGTTATTGTAATTTTATGTTTTAGACCAGCACAGAAAAAAGCAGAACTGTGAAGGCTAATTACTGCTGCAGGTTTTTTTTTTAGGTCGTTTGCACGTCCTTCTTTACCAAACAAGTGAAGCTCAGACTGGATTGAAAACATCTGTGAGCATCAGTTATCATGTCTTGTCAAAGATTCTGGACTTTGACTAGGCCATTCTAACACATAACAAATGCTTTGATCTGAAACCATCTGACTGTGACGCTGGTTTTGATGTTTTTAGGGTTCCTGCAGCCTCTAACAGCTTTCCTTCCAGGATCGTCTTGCCTTTGGGTTCGTCCGTGTTCCCAGCATCTCTGAGCCGCTTCGCCGTGTTTGCTAAAGGAAAGCATGATGCTGCCACCACCATTTATGACACTAAATGCACACAAAGGAAACCCGTCCACCAGGAGATGAGAGCCTTTTTCTGCACCTATTTCTATATCAGCTCACTTTTATTATCACTTATTCTTATTTATTCTTCACTCACAAAAACTATTCTTTAAACTGTGACTAACCCCCCTGGATCCATTTTATTTTTTGCAGAACTCTTCAGAACTTTGCTGATGCTAATGGTCTAACATTTGGCCAGGTGTGTGTTTTAGGGTGAAAATGAATTTTTAATGATTGTATGATTGATTTTTTTTTTTTTTTGTATCTTTCAGATACATTTTAAACTAACTGAAGCAGTCTGTGCTTATTCAGCAAATGCTTGTCCTACCAACTCCTATTTAAAATGCATTTTGAACAAACTACTATTGAGATTTGATTTTAATTTCTTAACGCTTTCATTTCCAGTAAAAATACGTTCAAACAAATATTAATGGTGGGTTTGTATGGTAAAAACTGAATTAAATATTAGCATTCCTCATATAAATAATAGAAAATGTGTTCATACATCATAGTTTTATCTTCAAAATGGCACATTTCTGTCTAAGAGAAACAGGGGGAGCACTAAATGAAGGGACCCCAAGCAGTCCAAATGGAGTAATGCATTTTGTTAAACTGATTCATTACGAATAAAATGCATTGATTAAAGTAATGCAGATCACACAACTATATGTAATAGCTTTTATAATTATTTCAGAATACTGTGCATCCTTTTAATTTTCCCCTTGATAAATCAAAATGTTGTCTCTTGATTTCTAAGCACCTTTGACACGCTGAGAGGAGCAGAGACGAAGAGCGGATCCGCTTTACAAACTTCATTTAGTTGGAATCATATGGAGTGAGCTTTGTTTTATATATTGTTGCAAGCAAAGAACGCGTTTTGTAAAGGGAAATTTGAGGAAAATAAATCCAGATATTAAACTGCAAAACTTCTTAATAAAAAAAGGATTTGAGAGTAACTTTGCTGTTTTCTATATGGAGTTAATTTTGTTCCAATATTGTTCTATAGAATCAGTTTAATAAACTCTGCATGCAAGGCGTTTCTCAGACTTGAGGTTTGTATCGAGAATTTTAAAGCTGTTAAACAAAGTTTAAACAATTTAATAAAATAGATTGGCTATTAGCTTTTTGGCTATTTTGTTGCATTCCAACCTACAATTTAAATGTTTTGTAATCTTATTTTATGTGATTGATCTGTATGAAATAGTCTAAGCTGGTTAAGTGAAATGAGAACAAAGTATATTAAAGAATAAAAATATAAACAAAACAATAAAATGGAAATTTAACATGCACGTTTCAACCCCATTGCTGAGAAGCCACAAAAAGTTCTGCTGCAACCAATTTCCTTCAAGAGTCCCATAAATGAAATGAAATCCAGCTGTGTGCAATCTGAGGGAGGCTGCAGAGGCTGCAGCACCACTCAGCAAGCAGCTTCCCAGCATGAGGACCAAGAAGCTCTACAAACAAGTCAGGGTGGGGTTATTAAAAAATATCCTTATCTGTAATGGGCGCTGTGGTCAGAGGAGACTAAAACTGAAGACCAAGGATGCAAAACCAACACATCCCATCACTCTAGGCTGCAAGACGCTGTTAACCAGGATCAGTTCCTTAACCTGTTTTTGCAATGCCAGAAATGCATCAAAATTACATTAATCACAATGTTTTGGTATTGGAGGGAGGGGGGAATCTAACCGCAGCACTGAGTTGGTATTCTACATCTTTTGATCATCTGAGGACCTGCTTTCTCCCCCTAGTTTAGTTACAAAAGAGTCGCAGCAACACAGAGGCTGTTTGGTAGAAATTATATTTCTACATTGACAATAATCTCAAGCAGCTGCAGTAGAGGTTAGCACGGTTGTACTGCAGCAACAACGTCCTGGGTTTAAAGTCCCAGCCTCATTTCTGTTTTTCCTGTGCATGTGTGGGTTCTTTCCAGGAGCTCCAGCTTCCTCCCGTAATCCAAAGAATATGCATGCACACTTGGACATGAGTGTGCATGCACGCTTTGTCTCTGTGTTGCCTTGTGATAGACCAGCGAGCTGCCCAGGGTGTTCCCTGCATCACGGCCAGAGACTGTCTGTGCAGAGGTAGGGGCACCAGCAGCTCCCCACCACCCCGCATGGATAAAAGGGACAAGCAGGAGTACACAACAGATGGTTGGTTGGTAGAGTAACAGGAAACCAACAGTCATGACATTCATGCTCTTCGTTCTGGCTAACTGTAACATCATGTTCAGTATAGCAGGACGAAGGCAGCTGATGCTTTACAGCCGGGTCACAGAACATTCCTGCCTGAAAATCTGAGCAGGAAAGGCATTCTCTAGAAGACGAGTGTGGTTTAGAAAATGATTAGAGAGAAGGAAAAGATGGCAAGAAAGTGTAAAGCTCTCCTGTAATGAACGCTTTAGAACCGAAACAAGATAAATGAAGAGTAAACCTTCCTTTTAAAGGATTGAAGAAAACCCAAAAATAGAACAAAAACTCGACCAATGATCAGCTCCAACGGTCAGCTATGAGTTCTGTAAAGGTTAGAAGAGGCCTATGTGAAGCATGTTTTTAAAAAAGCCTGCTGAAGAGGGTTTACAATTCTCCAAAGAACACATTGATGCATGCTGAGTATGAGGGATTGCTGCAAAGCCATCAACAATGCAGACGACTGTCCACTGTGGCTCTACGCTCTTTCAGGAGGAGTGAATGCTGCTTGGAGAGACTTGATGCAACCTGCTGGGTTTCCTTAGAGAGGAAACTTTCTCACCAACCTGGAGGATCTGATGGAGGCTGACTTTGGAAAGAGACCTGACACAACATGTGTTTATAAATAAAAACTGAATTGAATGGCCTAAATAGAACTGGAGCAACGTTTCTGTTGCTGTAAACTCCTCCCAGGGCAAAGATCCTCGGCACAAACAGGATGCACGATTACTGAAAACACGTTGGTAAGTGATCTCTATCAGAATTGGCTCAGCTGTCCATGTCATTTAATCTGGTGATCTAAATGCCTTTAAATGAGCTGTAAGTCAGATATTTACTGTAAAATCAACCTAAATCATTCTCATTTATCTCCCAGGATGTTAGTAACACTCCCTCTAAACAGTCGGTTCTCTCCATCAACAACGTCTTAGAACGTTTTTCTCCTTTCAAACCTAGAGGTCACGGTGTGAAACTACTAGTGTGTAGCCCGTGTTTACTTCCTGGTTCCTGAGCCAATCATATGAGAGTTCCCAGGCTTCCCAAAACAGAGCGCAGCATTTGGTATTTTATGTTGACAAAAGAGCAGCAGCCGGCAGACATGGAAGCCAGCAAGAGAAGTAGGCCAGAACCAGAACCAGAACCAGAACCAGACCAGGACACAACATAATTCAATGGAGTTTCACAGCTGCAGGACCATGGGGTAGAAGGCGGGCCTCCGTGAAAGACATGGTGTATGTGTTGTTCTGATTTTAACCACTAGGTGTCTCACTGCTCCTTTAAGGTGACAGGTTTGTAAAATTCAGCCGCCATGCAGGCTAAGGAGAACGATGCACAGAGGCCACCAACTCTTTGTGGAGTTGCTGCAGACCTACAGACATGACGTAGCCTTCTGATGAACTCATACACCATGCTGCAGGGAGCTGCTGTGTGGAATGTGTTTGCATGGGTGAACAGCTGCTTCCTAGTCTGACATTACCGACTGTAACACAAAGCCTCAGATGCAGTGGTGTAAATCCTGCCGCTGGACTCTAGAGCTGTGTGGATGTGTTCCCTGCAGTCACTGCATGGTCACGTCTGGCTCTGCAGCAGAGTGGCACTTCGCTGACGGCATTGAGTCAGAGGTAAAGTTTGACGCACAGAGGATCGTGGTTTACCAGTGAATAAAACTATTTATGCTTTAACCTGATCTCAGAACAGCTTTGGGACGCATTAGAGCAGAGACTGTGGGCCAGGCCTTCTCGTCCAACATCAGTGTCTGACCTCATGAATGCATTTGCAGAAGAGCGATCAAAAAATGAATATTTTACTTTTTATTTTTCCCTTTCTGCAGACCAATAACCAAATTGTATATTTTTTTGTGGATTAGAACATGCAGTGCTCCCAAAGTATAATAATATTATCATTATTATTATTATTATTAATAACAATAATGATAATAATAATAGTATAAATGTTTTGTTAAACCCTTTGAACATAGCTATGGTAACTAGCTCCAGTAAGCAGTATTTAACAAACTCATGGTGCGTCAGCATCTCCCATCTTTACTATTTTTGTCCGTTTTTTGCAGCTGAGACGCTCTTTGACCTGCAGCCCGGTGACACACAGGAGAAACTCTTCATCCCAGCATGGACGTCTTTATGCTGAAGTGCTTTCTTGGCCACTCTCAAAGTCAGGACACCTTCACAGGGCGTAGAGCTCAGAGCTCAGAGGCAGCAGCAGCAGAGAAGTTTGCATTAACCTCCACAGCACTGGGCTGCAAATTGTTGCTCAATCGATAAATCACTCAGTCATTCGCCGTCAGGGAGCAGAATGAGCGTGTTTGCACTTCTTACATGTATTCTACGGTTAAGGTTTAGGGCAGAGTTTTCACTTTCACGGTAATGACAGAGAAAAAAAAACTTTCACGTCTAACTACCTTTATTGTACGTGATGTGACTGAACAGAGTGACCGGGGCACGAAAAGAAACCCGTCATCAAATCAGCATCAAGCCGGCGTGACGGCGATACAGCCGGCCTCTGACAGCCGCAGAGGAGGCCTTGACGAAGCACAGTGAGGCGGGGGGGGGGGGGGGGGGGGGGCACTGCCGAGGGTGCTGAAGGGGGGGGGGCTTGGCGACACAGTGGCAGAGAAAACACTCCTTCCACTTCTCAGCATCACAGCAGCCGTCATGTGAGAAGACAAGCTGCAACATTTGGCTTCCAGGAGCGTCTGTGAGACATAAATGTAACAACGATGCATATAGATCACACGGCTGGCTGCAATGTGGAGAAGATTAGCACCGGGGCCTCATTGACACCGCATGTATCAATAATGCATTAAGCTCTGCTATCGCTTCACTGCTATTTTAAAGGAAGGGAGGAGGGAGAAATGAAGTTGTTCAGGGTTCAGACAGGACGCGTAGAGCTGAGGTTAACATGTGTGCTCTGCAGCCCTCAGGACCGGCTCACATACAGCCTGGGTCTGCCCCCCCCCCCCCCCCCCCCCGCCATAGGGGAGCAGCTTCAAATCATTTTCATATGCAGTGTTATGACTAAACACACATTAGTGTCAACACAATTAAAGGAAGAATCAGAACCATCTGAATTTGGTGAATCAAGGAGAAAATCCTTACGGACGATTCAGGCCAACAGTTCCACCCCGCAGCACATTTCACTAAACATCAAACTGCAGAAGTGATCAAGTAGTTAAAGCAAATACTGGCTAATATACAGTGTTTGACCAAAAACAGAGGCTCATGTTTATTTAGCTTTTTATAAAGTCTCAAAGTCTCTCAGACAAATGTATTAAATTATCTGCAGGTCCATAATTTGTGCAAATCTCTGTTTTAATCATCCTTCCAATTCTGAACCTGCATTCAAAGACAGATCTGCTCCTAAAAAAAAGCTCTCTTTGCCTTCTTTTAACTTAGTATAACATATGTTATATGTTTATTTAGCAGCCAGCCCAGCCACATGTATGCACATTTAAGTAAACTAAAGTTGGAGCATGTTTGTGTTCTCAAAGATCAGACGTCTTCGCATTCACAAGATGGAGCAGAAACTAAAATAAAACTTCTGCTGTGAGCAGGCCTCAGCTTCAGGACAGGAGAAGAAGAGTTCCTCCTCTTTTCTACTGGGGTTGTGTCAGATGTTTGCAAAGAAATGTTCTTCTTAGATACTTTGTCAGAGCATTGTTTAAGATTATGCTGCATCTAGACCTAAAATGTTCCTACAGACGCAGAAACGGTACTCAGATAAATTCAAAAAGATTTGTCCTGCTAGCGATATTTGAGCTGCATCCAGGAATCATCTCAGTGCGTTAGATGAGGGACAACAGTAGTTGGTCCGGTTAATACGGTATATCTGTATAAACTGCTAAAATAATATTTAAGCAATGCTTTTAATCTTAATAGGTACATTCCTTAAATGTCTTAGAACTATCCTGATGTGTTTCTTTCCTTCATATTTTCAATTTTAATTACAGTAATAGTAAAGCTGTATATTTTTCTTTCTCTAATCCTTTACTACGTCTGCGGCTAAAGAGAGGACAGCTGCAATCTGACAAAAATAAATGCAAAATGCAAATGCAACTGCTCTTATTCAGTGCAACCTGCTTCCTGAATCTCCTGCATGAATAAAGCGAATGGTGTGAGACATACAGCTGCAAAAGTTGAAGGAGGTTGTAATGCTTTGCCAGTTCCTTCCTCAGTGCATTTACAGAAGTTTCCTATTTTTCTTTCTTCACAAAACAAAATAAATGACCGTGAATTCGGACTGATTTGTGTCCTTTTAGTTTTAAAGCACCAGGAGTTTGACGCTCAACATAAATAAAATTCCTGTATTGATCTTCTCTGGAATGCAACCTGAAAAGGTGCATTCAAGCTAAAGAAATGTAGTTTGCTCCTTTATGCGTTGCATGCATGCTGTCCAGAAAGAAGAAACGTTAGGAGATGCAGAAAGAAGAGAATGGTTTATGGATGAGTAACAGTCTGACCGTTGGTTTCACACACAGCAGACAACCAGAAGTCCTGAAGATTAAATATCTGCAGGAAGAAGCTAAGTTTGTCTCTCAGTTTACAGCAGCTGATCGTCCATTACTGCTCCAATAAACTGGTAAATGAGAGGCGGGAAGTAACTAGTTACATTTACTCAGTTACATTTACTTTAGTAACTTTTGAAGAAAATGTACTTTTAGTAGTTTTACTGCGCTGAGTCATATTATTACTAAAGTATCTCTGCTCTTATTAGAGTAAATCTCTGGCTGCTCTACCTGCTGTGAGTAACTTCATGAATAAAGAACAAACTAGTTTTAACCAAAATGCTCCAGAGAGACAAAAACCTGGAGTTTATGTTGAAGTGAGACTTCTTATTAATACACAATCTTTATTATTTTAATGTTATTTTCTATCTGCTGAGATTATTGAGACATTTGGAGGTCAGATGAACATTCAGTAAACAGTAGATATTGTTATTGGAAGTATTTGCATGTTCTAACATACTAGATATACATTAACTGCTGTAAGTGTTGATTTCAGGTTCAATGTTGAAAAACAATGATTTAGAAAAGTGTTTCTTTTGTCTTTAAAATACAAGAATTTGCTCATAACCTTATAATTTTTGTCTGTCCAATTACAGAGTTTTTAAATATCAATTCATCATCTCTTATGATTAGTTACTCAGTACTTGAATATCCTTCTTACTGAGTACTTTTTTACTCTTACTTGAGTGATTTCTTGGCTGACAGCTTTTAAATTTTACTTGAGTAAGAATATGTTGAAGTAACTCTATTCTTACTTGAGTAAAGTTTTTGGCTACTCTACCCACCTCTGATTATCAGCCAGATTTAGTTAAAAGCTAAAAGAATATATCGACATCACTCATAAACGAAATAATGTCAACAACTCGGTAGATAACGCTGGTTGCAGATATATCAATGGAACTGGTATTAATACCACAGCCTGCACTGCAACATTTTTCTTTTCTGTTTAAAAGGCACATGAACCGAGGTTGTGCTGCCTGTATTAAGCAGGTAAGATGCTGACTGCTGATTAGTACTCTGTGGAACCCTAATATGTCTATAATATCCCTTTATCTATAAATGCACTCACCAAAAAGCTTGTAAGCTTCACCAACAGGTGAGCTGCTGCCTCCAGATGTGTTCAGATGTGTTCAGACTGAGAAGAACTCTCATCTGAGGCAGAGAGTCAGGAGCAGCTTAAGCTGGAAGAAATATGCTGTTTTTGACTTAAAATGTCAGTGAGAGGATCATAAAAATGAGCCTGAAGCAAAGTGTGAGAGCTGGTTTAAATGAGGGATCTAAAATGGAGGTCTGAGCGCCCCTCCTCCCTCTCTCCGTCCTCACAGAAGCCCACCTGAAAACTCCCACAGTGGGCATCTTTATGTGGTAAACAGCTCCTAACGTACAGATTTCTGAGCCTTAGAAAGCAGCACAACAACTTTGTTTTTACCCTGAAGCCCAGCCTCTCTCTCTCTCACATCTAAATTCTGGTGATTGTTCACCTGTTCCCTGAACCAGGCTCTTCCTGCACGGTAAACACAGCATTTCCATTAGATTGTGTGGAGCGTGTTCGCTGCTCCGTGACTCAGACACTGCAGCAATGTGACAGTGTCTCCAGCCTTAATAACACGGCCTCTGCTTTGTGCCACTTCAGAGGTGCCGGGGGGGGGGGGGGGCGGCCCGGCGCTTCCAGACGCCATCAGCAGCCACAGGCGTTAGGGCGGGAATTTAAGGCTAAATAGCTTTTATAACAGTCCTCGCTTTTAGCCGTGATGTGCACAAACACTGACAGGAAACCACACACACATCCGTCCCCACATGATCATTTCTGTTATTTGCACACACAGGCAGATGAATATGGAAATAAAGGGGAGGGGGCTTGTTTCCCCTGAGCTGGGAGAAGAAAATGTTAATAGCTTGTGCAGAGAATGAGTGTTAATCACAAGTGTAAGGTGCATAAATTTGTTTGGCAATGGTGCGAGGCCCATGCAAATTAGAAGGAAGGTTTGGATTTATTAATTTATTTGAACTGTGGCTCCGTGGAGAGATTTAGGGGCAGGCAGCATCTCACCTGGACTCAGTTATAATAAACATGAACAAGTGTGGATAGAAAGCCCGATTCCTCCATTCTCAAGTCTTTCAGAGCAACAAATGCCACTTTTTGCATCAGCTGCTTATTTGCATTGAAGATTATGGTTGTTTCCAATAAAATCAGTAAAAGTTAATACTTTTGCTTGACTCCTATTTTTAATTTGTTAGTTGGAAGTAGATCCAATCATTTAACGTAAATAATTAGTGTGGAAGAAGAACTATAAAAACATGAACACGTTTTCATACTGCATAACTGCAGTATGCAGATTTTTTTCTGTTTTGACTGAAGTTGTGGGAAGATGCAACAAATCTGATTTGTTTTAGGCAGTGAGCTTGAACTTCTTTCACTTTATCAGCATCTATCTACGATAACAACTGCTCATAATTTTTCCACTGCCATGCCTAGCTTGCTCAGGATCGCATAAAATAAAAAAAATCAATATTTGATGCAACATGTCAGTTTTTCTTTAGATAAACTTATTTCTGGGGGGGAATAAAACCCTTCCTGTGTGGGAAAACACTTTAACTGGGTGGATTAGGAGTCTTTGGACTGAAAATGCACAGAACTGTTGTGACAGTGAAATAAACTGATTGAAACTGGATTTTAATTAAACATATAAAGTGCCCTGAGATTATGTTTTGTTATAATTATGTGCCATACTCATTGTAAAAAGGCCAAATGTGGGGTTTAACATAGAAAGGATCACAAGAGAGCGTGACCACCTCTAAAAACAAAGGAAGTTGTGTCAGTTTGTTGGTGTGGAGCAGCAACAATGCTGCGGCTGCAGGACATCAGCAATGACCTCAGAGGAGCAGCTGCTGCAGGACATCAACCTGAGACACCATCCTGAAGCAGAATCACAGGCAGAAAACACACAAAGTACAAAACATGTGAAGCCCAATAGACTTTAAAGGTGGTACATCTTCTTTAGCATAAATTTATAGATTAAGTTTGCAGAAGTGAAACTAATAACAGCGTTGCAAATCAACACTGTGTGTGTTTTACGTGACATTACTGTTGCCTTGGTTCCATACTCCTACAGGTGTGCCTCCAGGAACGTTACTGGTAGCAGTGTTTTCTGGGAAATAAGCTTCAGCGTCCATGAATAGAAATGTGTGACGGTTGAGTGACAGCAGAGGAAAGACATGACGGTGTTTGTATGATTTCTTCTGTCTGGACTGAAGCTGTTTTAAAACCAGGATTTAGTCTTTGGCCGTCTTTCAGTTTACTGGCAGGAGAAAATGGCGACTGCTCAACAGAACCACACTTCAACACTTTTACCTACAAGGACCAAAGTCAGGAGCATCATTCACTGGCTTGTAAAAAAATAAAATAAAATGTGTGTTTCTGTGTAAAATGGATATTGTGGCAGAGGAGATTCTGAACTGTCTGCTGTCGTCTGCTCAGCATTCAAAACCCAAATCAAGACGCTGCGATAAGGGCTGTCGCAGCGGCAACAGTTGCCAGGGAAACCTGATGGCAGGATGCTGAGGGTTGGGGCGGAGGATGAGGAGAAAGAGAGGGAGAAAGGGGGGGGGGTGCACGGGTGTGTGTGTGTGTGTGTGTGTGGGGGGTTAATAAGAGGACATGGTTCTGATGCTTAGGTTGATTTGCTGCTACTGAAGGAACACAGGCGACAAGTTGAGATGCGGCACCTTTAGAGCAACGCCACTAACAAGTGGGGGGGGGGGGGCGCCTGGTGCATTAGAGCGTTGTCAGGGCAACGAGGCGTTGACATAGCAGAATGAGACTCTGAGCGTTACGGTCAGCGATGACATTCACAAACGTACACAGTGAGCCTTTTCCTGTTTCCCTGTGCAGAAATAAAACGTTAAATAATAATAAAAAGAGACGCAGCGCCGCTGAGCATCTCACATTCGCTACGTCTCATCTGAAGAGGAGCCAAACAGTGATACAACAATTAAAGTTGATCGCAGGATGAACAAAAAATAATAATCAAAAGGAACAACCACCGTATTTCACAGACTTCCACCGCCTTTTTTTTATGTGCCAAGTTTTTTTTTAATTTTCAAAGTGACCTCTGCTAACAGAACATCTCTCATAATTATACCCAGCATAATCATCTAATAATAATAATAATAATAACAATATTACAATAAAGATAACACGTAATTTAAAAAAAATCAAACTAGATAAAAACCAAAAATGAAAAAACACTTATAATAATTTTGTTTCATTTTTTTTCAAAAGAGATCTATAAGATTCTATATTTTTTTTCAGTTAATTGTCCTTTTTCTTTAGAAAAAAATTCCCCCACCACTGAATACTGAATACGCCGCCTTCAACCAAGAAGCATTTCTTACCTTTTTAAAAAAATGTCCGTCCATTTTTGCCCCCCGCTGCCATCAAATCAACTCCTAACACTGAGATACAGCTGGGAAATAATCCTCCGCCAAAAGCTGCAGTCTTGGTCCTTATTGTCAGAGAGCAGAGGGCCCCATCAGAGGGCCCCATCAGAGGGCCCCATCAGAGGGCCCCATCAGAGGGCCCCATCAGGGGGCCCCATCAGAGGGCCCCATGAGGGCCGGACTCCAGGAAGCCGTTCTGTGGGACGGGCTCATTTCCAGCTGAGTTTATTTAGTGGCACGTTCCATCCGCCCATCACATCAGCGTCATGTACAAATGGAAAAAAAACTCACTTCTCGGTTATCTGTGGGCACTAGCAGTAACAACAATAGTCACGTGAACAATAATAACAATAATGTCATTTCATTACGATCTCAAATTATTTGTTGAATGTTTTTTATTACCTGCAATTCCACGTTAAATGCAATGTGTATTGATGACAAATAAAGGTATCATTTTTACTGCCGTGACTATTATTGATACTATTAGTGCCACCAAATACAGGAAAATAAAAAGGTTAAACGCTCCTGTGGTGTTTCATGGTTCTGCAGAGAGTATCAGATCCGCCTTCTCTGTCAGTTAGAGTGAAATCAGCTACAAAAACAAAAGAGTCAAGACCAAAATAATTTCTTTTTCATCAATTTGCCGGGCTTGTGTCGTTGTATCCAGAGGAAGAGCAGTCAGGGCGGCTTTTCTTATTCCAAGCTCAGAAAAGTTGTAACGGGGCTGGTTCCACTGAAACGGCAGGGCCTGTTTTTAAAAATCTTTTAAATATATATATTCTTCAGTCGTCGTAGTGGTCACTCATTAGCGTGATAAAGATTTCTCATAATTTATTTGAATGAAAATATATTTACGGTATATATAACGTGTATCTTCAGTTCTTTTTTTTGTATCTCTCTATTCTTGTCCTTTATTCCTTCACAATATTTCCTTTCTTCCAAAGAAGACAGTAACCAGTGAAGTGTAAAATTGAAAATAAGGGATAAAGTGAGGAGTAAAACCACTTTTTGTTGTTCTGATATTCCAAGCAGCCTCGCTGCTCTGCTCTTATTTTACTCCCTCCATGTTTTCCTGAAAACCTGCGACTGCTCCGCTTCGCTCACACAAATCATTGTTTGCTATTCGCTGCCTTTGCCAAACACTAATCTGACAACATGTTCAATGGCCAATATTATGTCCCCCTCCAAATATATACACTGAATGCATCTGGAAAAATGCGAAGCAATCCGTATACATCCTTGAAGGGTTGACTGCACGCGCCCATTGTTCTTATCTGTCCACTGAGAGAAAAGGCTTGATTTTGAGCTCTGGCAAAGACCATATCAAGCTGCACACAATGAGAAATTCTGACATTTGGGACTGTGAAAATGCTGTTGGTGGAACTGGTCTACTGTCTCCTTTTCTCTAACCATCTGTTAACAAAGGGCCATCACAGAATAAAGGTTATGGAGAGCCTTTCTGAAAAGTGTCCATGAGGACATTAGGCTACAATCTCCCTCAAATAGTCTCTTTAGCATCTACCGCGTCTTACCTCGAAAGTCTACCTTTTTTTTTTTTTTTTTTTTAGATTTGAGTCTCTTGCACATTTTCCTTTGAGCCACTCTTAAAAAGGAGCGGCTCATTCTGGCCTTTACCCATCAGGCCTTTCAGGGAGCTGTGCAGACCCAGCTGAGGCAGGGCCACGGTGGAGGGCAGGGTGCCCCCGGTGGACATCCCCCCACCAGTGGGTGGACCCTGGGAGCAGGATATACTCTGCGACTGAGAGCACGGCGAGGGGTTGTTGTTGTTGTTGAGGCCCACGCCGGGCCCTGCGCCCATCCCCAGGCTCATCATGTTGCTGCTGAAGTGATGTGTTTTGTAGTAGTGGTTGAGGTGCTCCGACCGAGCCAGGTTGGGTAGGTTCACAATCTCTGGGTGGTGCAACCTGAGACTCTGGCCCCCGCCTATTCCACCGCCTGCGCTTTGCGTTACGGTGGAGCCTCCGGAGATGCCGCTGCCCCGGCCGCCGGCTCCGGGCCCCAGCTCATCATCCACATTGATGATCTCAATGGCGCGAGCAGGGCCGTGGTGTTTGTGCAGCTGGTGCTGCTTCCTCAGCTTGTAGAACACCACCAGCATCACCGCCGCCATGAAGGTGATGGCTACGAAGCAGCCGATGATGATCTTGGTGGTCTTCATCACGTCGTCCAGGCCAGAGAAGCCCGGCTCCGTGAACGGCACAGTGAAAGTGGGTCGGGTCGCCCGGGTGGAGGAGGACGACCAGCCGCCAGTCAGAGAAGAGTCGGTGGTGGGAACCACTTCTGACAGCAGGTCAGACGGATTAGGAATGGTGGTCTCACCGAGGGCAACCGGCGTATAATCATTCACTCCCCCGTTATCCGTTTCCACGGTAACAGTTGTAAAATAGGTGATGTTGGTGTTGGCGTCAGCAGCAGTGACGTTCAGGACGGCAGTAGCAGTGGTGTTTCCTGCAGCGTTGGTGACCATGCAGGTGTACTGGCCCGTGTCTCTCAGGGTGACGTTTGTAAAGTTCAGCGTGCCGTCGTGCAGAACCGATATCCGCACGCGGTAAGACCCGTGGGTCATCAGCGTGCCGTTGGGCGTAATCCAGTTCACGGACGTTGTAGACGTACTGGTGCGACACTTCAGCTCGGCAGCCATCCCTTCGGTGACGTTGAGGTCAGTGGGGGGTTCCACGATGACGGGAGCAAAGCAGGTGAAGTGGCTCTGGTCGAGTTCCCCGATGTACTTTCCCTTAAGGACGGGAGGAGCATGGCAGCGGGCGCAGCAGGTGGTGTTACTGGGCACCGTCTCCTTCAGCCACCAACTCAGCCAAAGTACGTCACAGTTGCAAACCCAAGGATTATGATTCAGGTGCACTCTCTCCAGCTGGTGGAGGGGTGTAAAAAGATCATGAGGCAGGGAGTGCAGGGAATTATGGGACAGATTAAGCTCCTCCAGGCTTTTTAGATCATCAAAGGCATTGCGTTCAATGACAGAGACCTGCGAGTGCATCAGCCACAGCTTCCGGAGAGACACCAGACCCTGGAAGGATCCGGGACGAATGATCTCCAGACGATTCCCCGACAGCTCCAGCTCTTCCAAACGCACCAGGGGCGTCAGCTTGGGGATGTCTTTGAGCCCACACATGCCCAGGTTCAGGTACCGCAGATTGACCAGGCCAACGAACGCTGCGTCAGAGATGTATTCCAGCTTTTTGAGCTCGCCCAGGTCCAAGCGACGCAGGGAGGGCACGCGGTTGAAGGCATAGCTCGGGAGGGTCTCGATGGGGTTGTTGCGCAGCCACAGCTCCCGTAGCTTGCTGAGGTAATCAAAGGCCTGCGTTGGCACCAGCGTGAGGCGGTTGTCAAAGAGCTCCAGCGTGTTGAGGTTGGGGAGGCCATTGAACGCTCCGATTTCAATCTGTCGTATCTGATTCTTGGAAAGTTGGAGGATTTCAAGGTGCCTCAGCTGCTTGAAGGTGTCGGACTTGATGACCTGCAGGGAAAGATGAAATGAGAATTACGGAAAAATACACGGATGGGTCCATGTAATTTACAACAGTTATTAAAAATCACAAAACTCTTCAGTTTGGGTCTCCAAACAAACTCAATGTATAAATTTTTATTAGAGGTTAATAACTTTGTGTTAGGAACAACAGCCATGAAAAGATAGGTTACAGGTAGAGTCATGGTAAAAAGATCAGGACATCCCAGTCTTTCAGTTATTGGCCGTTTTCTCAAAGAACAACCGCACATTCTGACTTAAAAAGAGTGAAATACACAACTAATTTGCTCTCAATGCTTTAAAAAGCATGGAAAATGCCAGACCTAGACCAAATTAAATGAACATTTTCTCCTCCATCTTGAGTCTGTAGCAACATGTTAGATAAATATGCTAAAAATGTGTAATAAGAGGCAATTTCTTCATGCTATCCACACAATCTATGAAAGATGAAGGGACTGCTTTATTATTCAGTTTAAGATGTAAAAGTTAATGTTCCCACAGAGTGAGAGCCTGTCCATAGGGGGCGCTCAGGCGCCGCCTCCATCAAAATTGCAGGACAAAGGTGTAGAAAATGTAAACATAAATTGTGAAATAAAATATAGTTATCACATCTGTTTTCTCTTGAAATGTGTCTGTCTTTTGTTTTTTTCAACTTTCACGTTCCACATTGGGTTAGTTTTTGTATAGACCTCCTAATTTAAATATTTCAATGCCGTGGGATGGCCAAAAATGAATTTGTCTGTATCTTTTTAATCTTTTGGCATCAACACGACTTAAAGCCGCACTAAGTAATTTTCGCGTGGTGCTCCCCCTACAGGGCCTTCTGAAAATAGCACTGACAAGCCTGATGTTGCTTATAATAAACAGACTTTTAACACTTTTTTGATGCCAATGGCCTTACATCGGGCTGACGTAAAGCTGTTCGCCATATCGCGAGAACATAAACAGCTACAAAACCACCTTCAGGTCGGAGCACAGAAAGTTTCAAGTGTGGTTTTTCATGCAGAGACACTAGGGGGAAATGACAGACCCCTCAATCGTCTCATAAACTCTTAGATTCAGGGACTTAAAAGAGGATGTTTAAGTTAGAAATGCTACTTAGTGGGGCTTTAATGCTAGGCTCCAATTGGTTACTAAAAGATTCCTCATTGGACGCAGCTCTCTGGGCTCATAGCCAATCGCCGCTTTTTTCAATTGAATTCATTTAAAAAAAAAAAAAAAAAAAAAAAAAAGAGCACCAATTCATGAAACACGTCATCTCAAGGTTCTTTTTAAAGTCAGCTTCCATCAGATCCTCCAGGTTGGTGAGAAAGTTTCCTCTCTAAGGAAACCCAGCAGGTTGCATCAAGTCTCTCCAAGCAGCATTCACTCCTCCTGAAAGAGCGTAGAGCCACAGTGGACAGTCGTCTGCATTGTTGATGGCTTTGCAGCAATCCCTCATACTGAGCATGCATGAAGCGACAGTGGAGAGGAAAACTCCCCTTTAACAGGGAGGAGAACCTCCAGCAGAACCAGAACCAGGCTCAGTGTGAACGCTCATCTGCCTCCACCCACTGGGGCTTAGAGAAGACAGAGCAGAGACACAGAAAGCTCAGAAGCTCACATTGACCCAGGAGTACTTTCTATGTTAGAGAAGACAGAGCAGAGACACAGAAAGCTCAGAAGCTCACATTGACCCAGGAGTACTTTATGATAGTTAGAGAGCAGAGCAGAGACACAGAAAGCAGAAGCTCACATTGACCAGGAGTACTTTCTATGTTTAGAGAACACAGCAGAGACGGACCAGAAGCACAGACAGCTCACATTGACCCAGAGTCTTTCTATGTTAGATGGAAATTCATCAAGTCACTTCTTGAAACTTAACAGAAGACCACAGAACCACAGAAATGAATGACTGAGGAAACTTTCTTTCAAAGATCACCTGTCAATCAAAGCACCCCGGAAACTTAGATGTGCATGAATATCACTTAATGAAATGAATGCAAACAGAAGAGTCAGACAACAACAACAAAAATCTCTCTCAGACATTTGACCTGAGCCTCTTGTCAGTGGGGAATGGATAGTTAAAAGGCTTATATCATAAAAAAAACATTTTTAAAAGTTTTTATCTATGTTGTGATGCTATTGCTTCATCAAAATCATCCCCACAGCGGCATTTTGCTTGACACGCAAGTGACTGTGGATGGGTTTATATTCAAGTAGTCTAACTTTGTGTGATAATCTCCAACCTCTACTGCTCCCCCTTCTGTCTCCTCCCCCATAAGGGTTAGAGGTTTTAGAGGTCAGAGAGAATAATGAGCTGCGTATAAAAGTGCTGACCACTAACAGAGTTCATGCAATCTATTAAACGGATACATAAAAACATTTATGTTTTACTGTTGTGAAGCAATGTCAATTCTGCTTAGCCGCCGATGTACTTCGGACTTTACTATATTTCAATTTTACCTTAATATGTTTATTTCGCTCTTTATGTATTTAAAGGATAATCAGTATTGGTTAAAAATCACTTCAGTGTGACTGGTTAAGATAATTAGTTTTAGTTTACTTAAAATGTTTCTCTCCATTAGTGAGAGAAATATAATAACATTCTTGGTTTATGCTCATATTTTCAGCATTTTTGGATACTAAAGCCTACTGTTTTAATTTTTTAAGCACATTAAAAATGTTTTTTTTATTATTATTATGATCTGTTGTTTTATTTCCTGTGTGCCGGTGGATTGTAAGCGAACCCCCGCTGACCAGCTCCATCGTGACTCGCTCTGTGAAGCCGTGCCCAGCCAGGCGACGCATTCGTCAGGCAGCCGCCACCACACACTAACTTGACCTTTGTGTGTGGTGCATGTGCAAAAGGTCAGGCATTGCTCAGTGCTCGCACAGCAACAACGTCATCGCGGATAATCCTCACAAGCCTGCGCCTGAGGAGGAAACGACATGAGCATACTTAAGCAGAATATGCAAAACTGCATCACCTCAAAGATCAGACCTCAACTTTTAAAGAGATAATGTTCTCTGTACTTAATTATGTACATCAATGTAGATTTCTTTGTTTTTCTATAGTTATCTTTGATCTTTAAATATAGAAGCTATAAACATAAACATTGTGATTGATTTTCAAGTTTTTAAACAATATCTGTGTGAGTTTGAGTCAAATTGTACTTAAGTTTTATTAATCTCCTTAATGCTGATAAATAGTGAGGCAGTAAAATCCAAATCCATACAGTTCCACTGCAACAGAGCACTTCCCTTTGTTTTATAGATTACAAACAAATAAAGGTTCTTTGTTGCTTTTCTCACATGAAAACTGTACTTTGATGCAGCAGAGCAGACCCCCCAGCATGTGGAATGAAGCGACAGCGACCAGGTCAGCCCTCCCTCCCCTCAGCCCACACAGCGCCTAATTGTGGCCATTAATTCGGAAGGAGGAGGTGTGTCCAGACTTCTGCCGGTTCAGAGACAATAAAACTAACTTTGAGCTTCTTACCGCCTTACAAGTAGAAAACTGGGCGAAGAACAAACGAGCGGGCTCAGAATGAGCGGCGTATAACAGGCAGGACCGAGTAAACCTTTAAAACTCGATCCATTGGTTTACGTGTAAGAAGCCTTGGAAAAAGAAATTCCAGATTGTTGATTTTTTGTCCATTTTTCTTATTGGAGTATTATTTGAGCGACCACCACAATGTTACGACATGGACGAATGATTATTGAGCTGAAAAGTGCGGCGTAAAGTTTCCTGGGTCAGAACTTTGATGAACCCCTTCACTGCAGTTCCAGTGACTGAAATCTGCCTTTTTCTTTGCAGAAAGCTACGTTTCTGCTTTTCACAGATAATTAGCAGGATTTAGGTCAGGGCCGTTGTAAGTGTAAGAATGTATTTTGACCTAAATCCTTCTATTGTGGCTCTTGATGCACGTTTAAGGTCATCTTGCTGCTGGAGCCTCCATCTCAGTCTCAAGTCTTCTGCAGCCTCTAACAGGTTTCCTCCAGCTTGTATGTAGCTTCCTCCATCTTCCCAGAAACTCTGACCAGCTTCTCTGTCCCTGCAGAACTAAACCCTCACAGCTTGATGCCAACTCTACCGTGTTCAGCAGTGTTTGCAGTTCAGGACGGTCTGCAGCGGCCGTTTATTCTCTGCACACGTTGCTTTGGGTTGCATCTTAAAAGTTGGACTTTGGACCAGTGGCGCCACCAGGGAGTGGCCAGGGGTGGCCACTGCCACATGTCCTGGCCCCCCCACTGGCCCCCCACTCCCCAGTGTAAATTGTGGTAGCATCAGTTTAGCATTTCATCCCATTATGCACAGCCAGCAAGGCGGCCGCTCTTCTTGACCTTCTATTGTGCTTTTATTTGTATCTGCCAGGATCTACCTTCCCCTAGTAATTGTTTTGTTTTTCAGTAAATGAATAAATGTACACCTTACTCCAGATAATTACACAATAAAAAGGAATTATTGTTCAACTCAAAATGTTAACTGTACTGTTATTGGTCTATGCACATTAGATCATTATTAACATTAAAAATCAAACAATAAACCAAAAGATTTTAGTAGCTAGAAAACTATCTTAAAAACTTAAGCATTTACTTAAGTTTTTAAGATAGTTTTCTACATGCAGCTTTACTACAACAGTAGAATAAAATCCTGAAATTATGGCTTTTTTCAGTGTGCCCCCCTCTATGAAACCTTTCTGGAGGGCCACTGCTTTGGACTCATCTGACCATAGATCCTTCTCCTACAGGACCTCTAACTAATTGCACATAGTACATGTTAAACTTTGCTTCAACATCTTTCCACTTTTCCATCAAGGCAGGATTTTTGGAGTGCATCACTAATATATGTTGTGTTGACAAATGTTCCCACCTGAGCGGTCTATCTCTGCAGCTCCTCCATAGTTACCATATTCTAAAGACCTGGCTGGTCTGCGTAGGAGGCTGTCATGTCCTGGTAGGTCTGCAGCTGGTACATCCTCTCTCTGTGTTCAGAGGATGGATTGACCAGAACTCTTGGAGATGTTCAAAGCTTCACATATTGGTTTATTAACTAACTCTACGTTAAACATCTCCACCACGTTCTCTCTGCTGGGTTCCTCAGTCCTTATGGTGCTGTTTGTTCCTCAGGGTTCTCTAACAAATCTCTGAGGCCAGAAACAGAACAGCTGCATCTCAGCTGAGACGTCTGAGAACTGATCTGCGTATCGGTGCATGAATGTGTGCAGCGCTGTGAGCGGTCAGCATGACTGGAGAGGCGCCTTATAAGTTCAGTCCATTCACCATTTTACTGGATTTCATTTAGGAGTATTACAGTAAAGAGGCTAAATACAACTCAAAGCCACAACTCTAAGATTTGTGAAAAAATGCAAACTTTTTATTTTACAATTAGGTGCTTCTTTGCGTCGTTCTGCTGCAAAAAGTCCTGATAAAATACAATGAGGTTTGCAGCTGTAACATGAAAAGGTGAAAAAGGAGCGTAAATACTTTTGCAGGGTCCAGCAAATGTAGTTCTATGGCACTTTAAATACAGCTCAGCTGGCCAAAGTAATGTGCATACCCCGAGATGCTAAGAGAACATTTAAGATACATTAAATATCCGTATAGAGAAAATAAGTCGCTGAAAAATACACAAAAATCTGAAACCACATTGTTGTATTTCTAACAATGACAGAAATATGCTGACAAAAAATATTTGTTGTTCACTGGATAAAAAGACAACAACAACAACAATATGAGTTGTGTTTGTGTCAGGATGTAGACCATGAAGCTGTTTGATTTTCTTAAACTATTTCCAAGTGGGCCAGGATGATCTTTTTGAGTGGATTTAGTTTAATTAATTTTATTTGGGCTCGGTCAGAATAATTTGAGCTGTGCTTGTCAAGGGGACTTTTCTTGATACGTTTTATTCTGCAGCAAAGTGAAACCTATTTCTTTACCGTTAACCTTCACCCTTGTTGCTAATTTCAAGACACCAATTAACCCAACAGTCAGGTTTATGTAGAAGCCTGAGAACCCAGAGAGAGCCCACAAAAGCACAGGAAGAACAAGCAAACTTCATGCAGAAAGGCCAGGATTTGAACCCAGGACCTTCTCACTGCAAGGTAACAGTGCTACCAGCCATCTAAATTAGCTGCATATACATTTTTGGGGCTTTCTGATTCAGAAAACCCAATTACTAAGCATAAAAGTATATGTTAGCCTCTCGCCTATTGACCACTTGGCAAAGTCCCCCCACCACCAACCCTGGATGTCAGGTTTGTGTCTGATGGATCAGAACCAAAACACGGACATGCAGGGGAGCCACACGGCGGATTATGAGTCGTTTAATGACATTAAAATGAAAAAAGGCTCACAGGTAGCGGTTAAAACAGAAGCAGGAGTACAGCAACCATGAGACATAAAAACTGTACTAACCCTAACCATGAGACCAGAACAGGGCAGTAAGACGGAAGGAGCAGCAGGTGGAATAATTTACACAGGAGAGATGAGGAAAAGGCAATTAAAGAGTAGGAAGAAGGGCAGTGAGCTGGCAGGGGCAGAGGGAGAACTGAGTCTAACAGAGACAGAGGAGAACGGCCAGACATGAGGGGAAAACCTAAGACAGAGCACGCAGAAAATAAAGATCCGACAGAACTTCTGAAATCACAAAGAAGTGGACTAAACAGGAACAGAATCAAACACAAGAATATAAACTACTGACATAAATGCTAAGAGTGCAGAACATAAACAGGCTGCAGGATGCCCAGGAACCCTTGTGTTGATGTGTGAGAATAAAGGAGCTGATGTTATTTTTACCGTTTTAGGTCAATGAGCTCAAACCTGTGGCTTCAGTCTGAAGAGCCATATCTGCCTAAAGCAGATGCATAGAGACGGAGCCTTCTATCTGTCTTCTCCGTTCATTTCTCCCGTGTTTTAGTCCGTCAGCAGGAAGCGTGTGATAGTGAACCAAAATGGAGCCTTATCACTGGTAACTGTGGTGGCAGTGTGGAGCAGTGCAGCTCGCCTACGGTCAGCGAAAGCAATGACGAAGAAGACGATGACAGAAATGTCTATCCACATGCAACGTGGCGATTAATGCATCGCAGTGCCTCTATGCAGGTCTCTTTCTGAGAATACATCACAACTTCCACCACCTTTGTCATGTTTGTTATTATCTGACTTTGGAAACTAACTCAGACCTCTAGTGGCTACGTTGCTAATTTAATGAGCGCATTAAAGGCGAGGGGACAGGCCCACTTGACAAAGTTAGAAACAAGCAAATGGGCGTAAAGGGAGCGGAAAATGTCCCTTTAGCCCCAAACCGCCGTCTGCAAACGGCGACTTCTCATCAGACGAGCTCATCCAACGCTTTACACAACATCTCTGCACAAACCAAGGCAAGATCAGCCTTTCCTGCCTCCTAGAAAGCATTGAAAATCATTTAGCCTGGTAAGGATTCAGTCAAACAGAGTAAGTCAGAGGAAAAGTGCCTGAAATCTTTGTAGGTTTAAGATGTGTGGCCTGAGTCAGAGCGCTTCATTTTCTGTATGTAGAGCAGAAGAAGGGGGAGAGGGGGGGGAGGGGGGGGGGGGTGATAGGCGGCAATGGGAGGAGGCGAGAAGAAGGAGGGGTGAAGATGTTAAGAGGGGGTGGAAGCTGTCAAGGCTTTACTCTCAGGGTACTCAGTGGAGGAAAAAATAAGCCACAGAATCTAGGATGCCTTCAGGTGTTAAAACATTTTTAGATTTTTAATCATTTCAAGTGGAGCTGCAGGATACAGCAAACCGAATCAAATTTTCTGGGCTGAAAACAAGATGCAATAAATACAGTTATTATTTCTTTCTTTACCCCCCCCTCCTTGTTAACAGCTTCCCTTTAAACCTCACATTCTAAATCAAGTGGCTCCATGTCCCATTTATGCTCCGTTAACATCACATAATGTTTAATAAGATGCCTTCTCCAACGTGTGCACAGCACATTACCACAGATGCCCTGGAAAATTTTAACAATCTCCAGGATATTCGTGGCTTTTCATTAGAGAAGATAAAATGTAGTGGAAACTAATCTAAAACCACAAAAGAACAAAGCACTGTCAGCAACATGAGGATGGATCCAATTACACCAACTGCAGAACAATCAACCCACACTTGTTCAGTTTTCTCATATGTATATATATATATATATATATATATATATATATATATAAATATATATATATATATATATATATATATATATATATATATATATATATATATAAGGCCTACCTTTCCAGCCACAAATGGACTTGCCGCTCTAGATAAATTGCTAATGCATACAAAAAGCTGCATGGTGTTGTGAAAGTGTGCCGGGCTTTGGTTTTATAAAATATTCTCACATTTCAGCACTCTCGCGTGTCCTTTTCTATCATTATAACCTCTTTCTACCCTGTCGGCTTTTTCAAACCAAACGTTTTAGAGGAAAACCTGCATGAATTTATATTCGTATGTTTGCGAGAACATTCCATAAGCATCAAGATTAGGATTTGTCCCACTGTTTTATAGCTAATGGAAGTAGCAGCACCACACAAAGACAGCATATAGGTTGGTCTGTTTTTTCCCAAACAGAAACTGGGGATATATATATATATATATATATATATATATATATATATATATATATATATATATATATATATATATATATATATATTTATTTATATATATATGGCCCTTAAGACACTGCAAAGACCATCATGTTCTGAGGTTCTTTTAACATTTTAGGCCCATTCGTGCTGATGAATGAATCAACTTCCTGCCTTTAACCTTATTAAAAGGTTATGACATACTTTCTGAGAGGTTAATACAAGAAAGAATGAGTAATGTCCCACAAGGATCCATTCTTGGCCCAAATTATATTGGTGACATCACACATTAATTTTTAAATTTAGGCAGAGGGCACTGGGATTTTTACACATGCAAACAAGTCCAAGAAGCATCTGTAATTCTCATGTAATCTTTTAAACAAGTAGAGATTTGCTTTTTGTACAACTGTTGAATAACCTGGCCAGTCAGATTGATATTGTGTAGCGCTGTACATTCTGCACATTATCAATCTGCTCCAATCAAATCCATCTGGGGAAAGAAGGACATTCAGCAGAACTCTCCGAGCTGATTGGGTGAAGCGACACCCAGTGCCCGCCTACCAAAGCTTGGTTTTAGCTAATCACGGTTTAATATTAACCGTGTAATTCATAGTAAGCGTCCCTCTGCGCTGCCATGTTTATTGTGATTGGCTGTGGTCTCAGCCCGTAAGCTTCCGTCGCACCCCTATGTCCCGCCTTAAACCTCAACACTGCAACGCGATTGGCCTGAACCGGTTTTGGTTCGGTCCCAGACGGTTGATTCTCGTGTCGCTGTGAATTCATCCCTCATGAAAGCTGTAGGGTTTACCTGCAGCGGTGAGCGTTGGCGTTCCTGCTGCGCGTCGTTATCGCATGTGATGTAGAAATTAGCTCGCTGTTAACTTACTTTTTTTCACTATTTCTTTTTTCCATTAATTTAGATTTTTAATCTAACAAAGCAAACATTAGGAAATCTTGCGGTACACAAAAACTGTAAAACTGCAATAACAAAGGAAAGAACACAATAATAACGGATTACAGTAGATGACCACGCGTCCAGCGTAAGGCCGGATTTTTAATACTCCAGACGCATATTTGTCCTTCTTTTTGAGGCACTAGGCTTAGGAGTGGATTTTTTTTTCCAACTTTGCTGGTCTGCCTGCAGCACAATGTCCAATCCCCTATTCGCACGGATCTTGTTTTACCTCAAGATTACATTTAATTTATACGCTGCTCTGCAGCGGCGTGACAGAAACAGAGCCGTCAACTCGGCGTCTGGGCTTGCTTTTTTTCTAAAGTTGCTGGTAAATTTCATGAGCTGCAGTTTTTTAGCTTAATTTTTGAAAGTGCAGTCGCATATTTGGACTGTTTCTCCAACAGAAGCCCTTATCCTGTCCTGTCAGGATAAGGGCTGATAAAGGATAAAGCACAATGAAGAAAATGGAGGGAAAAAATATTGAAAAGTATTGAAGCGGGCTAATCAACGAACCAATAATGGTGAACAACACACCCACAGTGGGACCTCCCACTGTGGGCGTGTTTGCTGCTGGCTGGGCCTGCAGTTATACCTTCCTCCATGAAGGAGCTAACTGAGGAGTCTCAGTCTGTGGCGGCTGCAGCAGCTCCTGGTCCTCCAATAATCTGCGTGCCAGCCTATTTTACCCATAATGCCACAGACACACGGAGGAAATGTGTCCACTGTGAGGAACATCTAGTGCTGCAAATGTAACGTTCCCCAGTTTTTACACAGCAACAGAAACTGACTACCAGCTGAGGATTCATGATGTGTTTTTGTATTTTGTTCATGACATAAAAGCCTTTTGCTTTTCCATATTTGTTTTCACATATTTTATTGACAATTGCTTGTTATTCATAATTAGTTTTTGCATATTACTTGACAAAGGTTTCTGATTTTAAACAAACAAAAGTAAAATTACTCCTCATTTAAAAAATGTAAGAACCTCAAAACTGTAAATTATTTCAATACCTCACTGTTATTCTGAATGCAACTTTATCTTTAAAAAAAATCACAACAAAAAAGATGTCCGAAACCGTTACATTTCTTCTTAAAATCTTTAAACAGATAAAAGCTATATATGTATGCATGATGTATCTTCATGCATTCATTTTTTTCTCTCAAAAATTATAGGGGGACAAAAATATAATTAATTTCCAAGAAAGCTATGAAAAACCTTTCATAAAAAGCCTTTTTTGATTTCAACTCCATCATAACATGATTTATTATTTATTCAGAAATAAATACTCTTTTTTATATGAAAGATTATAAAAGTCTTTACCCCCTTCTTTTAAACAGACGACAAGAGAGAACACTAAAGGTGACTGTAAAGTAACTTTAGCTGTTTGTGAAACGGTGTAAATATTGAAAACTTATATCTCTGAGGCTCGCCTTAAACCTATTGGCTAAATCTGACATTAATTCAATTCAATAAAATTGTATTTATATAGCACCAATTCATGAAACATGTCATCTCAAGGAACTTTACAAAGTCAAATTTAATCAGAATTTACAGATTGGTCAGGAATTTTTACTATATATTGCAAAGTGCTTTCTCCCCTATAGATTCATTACTTTTTTCCTTTCAAACTTAAACGTTTCAGTTCATGAAGTTAACTTTTATATCCGGCAAAGACAAACAAATGAACGCTAAAACAGTTTTTAAAGGATGAGATGATCTGATTGCATCAAAGTCCCAACAAGCAGCATTCACTCCTGGAGTGAAGAGTTTGAAATACATGCTCCTTTTTGTTAAACAAATGTAAAGACAGAAAAAATAAAAAAATAGTTGACTGCCACGGTGATTCCCGCCCTTTTTAATGAGCCAGGAAGGGGAGGAGCCTGTAGTGTTGCTGTGAGAAAACTGAAAGTTACAATCAAAGAAAACTGCGAGAGGCAGAACGTTCTGTTGTCTAAATATGTTCCTGGGCTATACCTGCTCTTTTTTTTTTACATTTATTTTAATGCCCGCTCATTTAGAAGTAATTGTTTGACCTAACGAGCGGTAATTACCTGTATGGAGTTCTCCTGCAGGTTGAGGTATCGCGTGTTGACTGATATGCTTTCGGGCACCTGCTCCAGGTTCTGCCTGGTGCAGATGACCCGGCTGGCCTGGTTGGAGCACGTGCAGAGAGACGGGCAGGTGGAGGTGGCTCCCACTAAGTCCGGCCCGTGGAGGCTGAGAAGGAGGCGCAGGAGCAGATGGACCAATAGAAAGAGGAAGGGGGAAGGGCCGGGAAGGCAGGTCAGCGTGGCGATGCGCATGGCAACTGGGACATGACCCTGCTCTTTAATCCGAAGACACAGGTGAGGTGACTCCACACTGGTGGATTTGTGGCTGACTTCTCCTTCCGTTCCTCCACTATCAATTTGTTCCCTCTAATTCCACATCCTCTGAGATCTCATTTGTCCTCCGTCAATCTCTCTTTCCTCCTCTTGTTTCTTGAACATAGCAGTATGCAGATAAACAGATGTTATTCTCCTTTTTTCTCAGGCTGTCGGGAGATTTGAGTGAGGCGTTTTGTGAAGTGAGAAGAGCCCAGGAGTTACTGCGATGAGCAAAACAAAGACAGAGAGAGAGAGGGAAGCAGATATTAGAGACAAAACACAAACTGCACTTTGTGTCTTCACCAACACACATCGAACAAAACAAACAATAGCGAGACATCTACAGTACAGCTTATCAGGGGAGGGATTGTCAAAGAAATCTGTCAGAAGTATTAGAACTTCTGTGGCGCTGCTCTCATCAAATCCCACATAATCCCTGAACAGATATTCTGCCAGTAATCAAATCCCGCTGCACAGTAACAGAGGATTTTTGCTGTTTCTAATTGTTAAAAGGTTTAGGCAACAAAAAATGCAAAGTAAATAGAAAACATGTGGTTTTCTGACAGACGGAAACATTACAGAGGCTCCATTCTGACTCGTATGTGGCGTGCTTCGTTAATTCAGCCTGTCAACTGTTAAAGAAGAAGAAAATAACTTGTGCAGTCCAAGCCTGGACCGGTTCTCTGCTTTATTTTTGCTTTGGGTTTTTTTTCAGCAACAATTGCAGAAGGTGGCATGAAAACGAGGAGAAACAAACTCAGAATAAGTCTGACTCGCACAGATCTCCAGACTTTAACCAAAAAGTTTTAGTTAAAACTTTACAACTTAAATGTTGGGATTTCTCACATGAACTTTCTTTTCATTACAAACACATAAAGATAAAAGATATTTCATTTTCAGATGTAGAGGAGCTGGTTTGGGGCTACGCACCACCACGGTGTACAGTTTCATTCAGACGTTTACATCTTAGGCATGAATGTCAAATTAATTGTGCATTTTTAATAACTTTTTTTTTCATCCAAGTGAAATAAATATACAAAATACAACAGAAATATTTAAAGGTGTGTTCACACCGAATGCGAACAAGACAAATCTTTCTCTTGATCACCTGCCGTTGGTCGACTGACATTCCGCCTCTCACACACACACAAAAAAAAAATGCACAAATATGTCGACAATGCTGCAGAATCCGCTTCACATCGTCATCAAATAGGAGGAGCGTCTATCGGCATGTCGATGCTGTATGTAATGTGATTTGATTCGTCCAGTTTGCTCCATTCGGATCCCTCAAAACTCATCGTTGGCATCGGCAAACATTACTTCGCTCCTGATCGCACCTTTACTTTGGGATAACATGTAAATCACTCCATGCATTTGTCTTGTTCTAAGGGGTGTGAACACGAACGCAGCACCTTTTAAAAGAATTGAATTCATAGGGCAGGATGATTTGCCCCAATCAACGGAATGGATCCTAAGATGATCTTACGAGATACTCCTGGCGTGTGAGAGTTTCCCCGAGGACAAACGAGCATGCAGCCAGTTTAAAGTGACATGTAACCAATCAGAAAGTGAGGTGGGGGAAACACAGAGAAAGAAAAACACAACAACTCGCCTCTGTGTCATAGTGTAGCAAACGTAGAGCTCTGTTTGGGCTCCTCAGCTCCTTTAACTTTAACGGCTCTTTTTCTCTCTGCTAGTCCTTAAACTATCGCCATCGTTCTTCCTCGTTGGCCATGCCAGTTTACTCTCAGCTCACATGTGATCTGGAGAGGTTTTGTGAGAGTTCCCGTCTGGCATCTGAATGTTCCAGAGTGAAATCTGTTCCTGTGCTGTTCTTGCTGTTTGAACAGACACAACATAATGTACAAGAAAACTGGTACATCTATGTGTGGAGTACCAGGCATTAGTTTGGCCTTTCTGTCACACAGAGACAAATAATACATACAGTTTCAAATATATGCTTAAATATATACACATATTTACTTAAATGCCCTTGAGTAAGGATATTTAAGATATTCTACCTCAACCACACGTTTTTGTAGCCATCAGTTATATTAGTCATCAGTTATGGTATGGTTACGATCTGGGCTATGGGAAGGCCATTCCAGAATCTTAATGCTTGCAGCTTATCTATCTGTAGCTAACCTGCTAACGATTGTTAGCTGTGACATCATCTGCTCTGTCTTCTCTAACATAGAAAGTACTCCTGGGTCAATGTGAGCTTCTGTGCTTTCTGTGTCTCTGCTCTGTCTTCTCTAAGCCCCAGTGGGTGGAGGCAGATGAGCGTTCACACTGAGCCTGGTTCTGGTTCTGCTGGAGGTTCTCCTCCCTGTTAAAGGGGAGTTTTCCTCTCCACTGTCGCTTCATGCATGCTCAGTATGAGGGATTGCTGCAAAGCCATCAACAATGCAGACGACTGTCCACTGTGGCTCTACGCTCTTTCAGGAGGAGTGAATGCTGCTTGGAGAGACTTGATGCAACCTGCTGGGTTTCCTTAGAGAGGAAACTTTCTGGGTTTGGGATCCTTGTCCTGGAGGATTATCCAACTACTTATGCGCAGGTTTTAATCAGCAAGCCATGGATTTGTGTCAAATAAGAATAATTTGGATTTGGTCCGCATTAATTAATAATTATTCCACCCCATTTTAATTCAATTCAATTAAATTCTATTTATATAGCGCCAATCCATGAAACATGTCATCTCAAGGCACTTTACAAAGTCAAATTCAATCATATTTATGTAATGCAGTAAAACCACCCCAGAGTATGATGGTGCCACCACCATGCTTGAGAACTGCTCCAACAATCTTAGCCTCCTCCAAACATACATCATGTAATTGGAGCCGAGCGGTTCAGTCTTTTTCTTCTGTGATAAAAAAAATATATATTTCTTTAATGGGCAAATGTGTAAAATATATGCAAGAATGCAAAATGCCAAATTTCTGACGATAACTGTAAGGTAAGACTCTTAACAGTCGTGTTGATGAAGCCACTGAACAATCTTCTGCATCAGTTGTTACTGAGAAAACCTGCTGTTACTGAGCAAAAGAGAAAAAAATGCATGTAGTGAACAAAATAAAAACCCATCGAATAAAAAAAGGCAAACATAACTCTGTTGACAGGGAGCAGTGGGGCTTCTGAGACATTTGGTCTTAACTCTGAGATCCATTAATAACATCACTAGTGTGAGGTAGAGGCTTGCAGTCATCTCTGCCACCGTCTCATTAGTTAACACTAATTATACCAAGGTATAACAATTAATACGACAATGATGGATTGATGTTGGAACATGCCACACTTATCAACCGCAATTAAACTCAGACTTATTAAAGGTCCAAACCCTGGAAACAATAAGCCCGCCCAATCCCGTGGCATTTTCCTGCAGCAGACACAGAGGTGGGACCAAAATGCTAATTTCATTCTAGTGAGCGGCATTGTGTGCTGCAGGGCCGCAGAGTGGCGGTGAATAGCGCCGTCCACATTACCGCTAATAGATGACCGGTCAGGACAGACTCCAGCAGACCCAAGGAGGGGGGGGGGGGGCAGCGCTCCTCCTGCAGGTTATTTAGACCTGAATAACCCCAAATATCCAGCAATCTGTAGCCGGTTATTAATGATGATGGTTGTAATGATGGGACTTTCACTCGCAAACCCATTTGACACACTGAGCATCCTCAAGAAAGAAGACGTGGGTTGGGAAGCGGGAAGGGGGCGCAGAAAATGTGAAGAAGAGAAGGATTATTAATCTGATAGATGACTGTATGGCTGCAGGCAGAGGAGGGAATTATCAACACTACAGTAATAGATGAATACTGAACAGCTGCGGAGAGAGAGGGCCGGAGAAAGATAGAGACGAGCAGGAAGAAAGCAATGGAGATGGAGACAGATGGAGGGAAGGCTGGGTGAAAGGGACGGAGGTATAAATAGTGGAGGGAGCAGAAAAGAGATCAGTGGTAGAAAAAAAAGAGGAAGGAGAAAAGAAGAGGTATTAATATTAATAATCTGAGGAAGAGGAGAGGAGTGAGGAAGGCTCACCAGAGAGAAGAATATGAAACCGACAGAGACGGAGGGAGGGATGACAACACAGAGACGCACATAAAAAGAAGAGATGGAGGTAAAAGACAACACACAGGGATGAATATGAAACAGGTGGAGTTTTCCTTCACGTGCCGGGGGGGGGGGGGGGGGGGGGGGGGGGGATAGGTGCGCTCTGATTGGTGGGGCACGACGGATCAATAACGCGTACGCTGAAGTTCAATGACATTAAAACACACACAAGGACGCGGCGATAAATCACGCAGGCGACATCATCTGTGTGGAGGGGCAGCGGGACGGCTGCAGCGAGCCAGCAGTCAGCGGGGGGGGGGGGGGGGGGGGGGGGGGCAACATCTGTATGCTGGCATGCAGCCCTGCAGCCCTGCAGCCACCGTGTTATTTTTGGATCACCTCTTTCACGTGTTTTAATTTGCAGACACCATTTTTTCCCTCTTTCTCTCTGGTTTTTCTGAGGTGCCAGAGATTTATCAGGTAGACATCATCTGAGTGGAAAGGTGTAAAAAAAAGAAAGAGAAGAAAGAACGGCGAGGTTAAGATGGTTGCTTAGATGTTGGAGGAGTGAGTCGGTGGCGCAGAGTGAGGCTAGTTGATGCTGACAGGCCGTTAGAGGCTGGCTGATTGCTGTCACGTTGCAACAGTGAACACTTTTACTCCACCTTTCCTTCATGGCCTTATTACAGAGCTTACAGAGCTGGAAAAATGCTTTCTCCTATAGATTCATTACTTTTTGACTTTCAAACCTAAACGTTTCAGTTCATGAAGCTAACTTTTATATCCGGCAAAGACAAAAAGAACGCAAAAACTGTAAAAAGCACGCAAACGAGTCTCATACGTTACTGTGGAGGAACTTTTATTTCTTTTTTTATTTCTATTCAGCAACACTGCAGAGTTCCAAGATTTAAGTCCTGACTTTGACTAGGCCGCTCCAAAGCCTTTAGAGCTCAGCTCGCTGGTGCTGCTCAGATTATCGTCCCGCTGCATAACATAAGTGCATTTAGCTTTTAGGTCTGATTTTATTTTTTAAATGAGGTTATGTGAAGTTATTATCCGTAATAGAATAATTTAACTTAACCGTTGGTGTGTTGCAAAAATAAAACACCTGCAAGAAATGGAAGCTAATAGGTTAGTGAGATGTGTGTCATGTTTTTTCTAGCTGATTTTTTTAGCTTTTTAAAACAACTCAAAGTGAAAATGTTAATAACTGTGGAACAGAACATTGAGTTGGTAAATATTGACACAATTTTACAACAGACTGCTGGACGTTTATTGCTGCTTAGCTGAATTATGTCTGTCAGAGTCACCTTGGTGCTGCAGCACTGTCTTTTTTACTGCTGTTAAAGACACTTTTAATGATAATAACTTTGGAGAATCTCACTTCCAAGAAAGCCAAACTAATTAGATTAAGATCCCAGATGGATGGCCAGAGATTCTGCAGGATGTTTTGCTAAAGAGTAGATCAGTTAAGAAGGCATCCAAGTCCTGAAGCAGCAGACGAGCACCTGACCATCACACTACCACCACCGTGTTTTACTTATTTGTCTCTGAAATTATTATTGATTTTATTGTTATTTCTCTCCACAGACATAACCTAGGACACAGCAATGTTCCACTTTTGTCTCCTCAGCCCACCAAACATTTTCCTCAAAGTCACATCTGAGAGAGAGCCTTGTGTTCCTTTGGTCAGCAGTGGTTTTGTTCCTGGCGATGTTATTTTTGCCCAGTTTTATGCTTATTGCTGAATTAGCAGTGAGTTTATCTAAGGCAAGTGAAGCCTCCAGAGCTTTAGATGTTGTTTGGGGTTCTCCTGCAACCTCCTGAATGAGCCGTTGATGCACGCTTGGAGTGGTTTTGGTAGACGGACCACTCCTGGATAACGGTTCTCACTGTGGTTCTCTAGAGTCCTAAAGCCTTAGAAATGTCTGACATGTCAGACGGATAGATCTGAATGACACTGTGTCTCATCTGTTCTCTGATTTCTTTAAATAAGGCAATTATCTGCTGGCTTTTTAAATCTTTTAGTCTACTTCATACCTCATACGTTACCATGACTTTAATGTTCCTGCCTACCTGCACACTATTATCTCAGAATATCTAAATGCACGTTTCTGGAAACGAATTCTCAAATCATTGCACAAAAGCACCTTATTATCTGATTATTTGTTATCTGTGACTCAACAAGGACAAGTAGTTCAGACAAACTTTTGAATTTTTTAATCTTTTGAATGCCATAATGAGAAAAAAAACACTGTAACCTTTGTTCATTGCCTGTTTGTTTGTCTTTTTTATGTGTAAAACTTCAGTACGCTAACACGCGGTGACAATAAAGAGTCTTTCAATTGTCAGACAGGCACTATTTAAGTAAGCGATATCTGACTAAAGTCCTCAGGGGTCAGTGTCTTGCATATTTTAAATGCATTCCCAGCTGATGTAGGTGACTGAATTAGCATATCAGCATGTCATCAAGTGAGCAGAGGCCTGTCGGTGTCTGTTGAAATGGCTAAATGTCTAAATAAATGCAGCTGTGGAGGACTGACATTGAATACTGCTGATTTAGCTTATTTCATGATTCTACTGGTCTGGTAATCAGGCCTGGGTGTGACCAGTTTCACACTTTAATAAAGGCTCAGCTTGATTTAGATTAATAAAACTCCCTTCCTTGTTGGAACAAACATGGCAAAAAAAAAGCATATTCTGCTACCATTCTTTACTCTTTAAAAATGTTAATTTTGAAAACAGTCTGTCTTACATTAGATTGTTTTTGGTGACCAAAAATATTCAACGAGAAACATGTTATATAAAACGGACATACTATAAAGGACAGAGCACACTACTTCTCTCTGCCAACTCTTGCCAACTCGTCTGCCCCTCCGTTTCCAGCAGTCCCACTAATCCTGCCCCCCTTCTATCATCGCCGACCGCTGACCACTCCCCTGTTTAGAGCACTGTAGTCTCCATTGTGGGGGGGGGGGGGGTAAATACTGCGCTGACCTTGTAGTTTGGTGATAAATTAACCTGCAACAATGATGCGTATTAACCCCTAACCCCAGCTCTTTCTCTTGCAAACACAGCCACGCTGCAGCTTCCGTCTTCCATCCCCCTTTTTTCGTCCTCTCTCCACATTTAAATCTTAGCCAGCAGGGTTACCATGGTTACCTATTCACCACAGTCTCCCGCTCCGTCCAGCTGTATCCCACCGACTCTGCATCCTCCCCTCGCCTCCTTCCTCTCCCCCCCTCATTAGCACTCTGTACACACAATCATACACAAGAGGCCTGAACCAAAGTCTGAATGACATCAACTCTCCAAAAAGCCACGAGGAAGTGCCTCAGTAGGCCAAGAATTTTCAGCAGGGATGTTGCACTGATGGTGCTAAAATTTGATTTGTCCACACAAAGTTCAAGCAGCAGCAAACCACATGGTGAAAAGTTCAATTTTCAATTAAATTTTATTTATTTAGCACCAATTCATGATACACATCATCTCAAGGTTCTTTCCAAAGTCAGCTTCCATCAGATCCTCCAGGTTGGTGAGAAAGTTTCCTCTCTAAGGAAACCCAGCAGGTTGCATCAAGTCTCTCCAAGCAGCATTCACTCCTCCTGAAAGAGCGTAGAGCCACAGTGGACAGTCGTCTGCATTGTTGATGGCTTTGCAGCAATCCCTCATACTGAGCATGCATGAAGCGACAGTGGAGAGGAAAACTCCCCTTTAACAGGGAGGAGAACCTTCAGCAGAACCAGAACTCTGGTTTTTAATTAATACCAAGCATGATTTACATCAGTAAGTTTTTGGTAATGTGTTTCTCTTGCTTTCTTCTGCAGGCTCCTAGTGGTGACTAAAGGATGAAGCAGCTTAACTGAACACCAACAAAAAGGAGCGTCCTTTTCTTTAAGGAAAATGAAAAAAATGTGTATCACCTTAAATAACAGTTACAAAGAACGTAAAGAAAAAACAGCCAATCGCTACTTAAAATTCCTCTATTAATATTTCATTCACTACTAAGTTAGTAAATTAATCTGCGATCTGAACCAACAAAGCTAATGCTTAGTATGCTAATGCTAACATTAGCATTTTAGCGCTAATGCCACTGGAGAAGTATTAAGATTTTTCAGGCGCAGCAAAATTACCCAAGCACAATTCATTTACTGTCATAGCTCCTTATATTTCTCAGCTCTAGATAATCGTAATCATGAAGAAAAACAGAGACTAAACGTTACACAACCTAAACCAAACCTGTGTTCAAGTTTTTGTTGCAATTCTTTGTGATTCACAGAGGGAATTAGGTTGTTTTTTTAATAATGTTTGTCATTCCAACTGAAATTTTAGTTTTGTGGTACAGTAAAAGTTGTGGTGAAGTTATCAATGATAATTAAAACAGGTCAAAATGGGTTAACATAGACAAAGATCTGAGTCAAAAAATGTCCTAATGAGGTGTTTCCCGCCTGCCACGGTCTGCTTGGTGGATGGGTTGGTCCCGTTTTGGTGTGGGGTCCAGTGGTGTCTGCTCTGTTGTGGCTGGGGTGGCATAACGCCGGACTATGCTGTCTGTTGGACGGTGAGGTGCAGTGGAGGGTTGTTGGAGCGAGGAGGGGGGGGGGTATTTTTAGCTGTTTGTTTTTTTGTTTCTCAGGGGCATGTGTTTGATATCTGTGTCCTGGTTGTGGGTGTTCCTGTGGGGGAATTCATGCTGGGGTTCCTGAGAGGTGGGAGGTTCATGGTGTTGAAGTCGGAGGTCATTGGCTGTTTGGGCTGTTTCTTCCTGGGGCAGCTCTGGTTGGCTGGGTAATCTGAACGGTGTAGACCTGGATGTGGATGGGGGCCGGGGACGGACCAGGGTTGTTTGAAAGGGACGTTACACGGCCTTAATCTTCCCATTAATGGGTGTTTTTTCTTTCCACTGTCGCTTCATGCTTGCTCAGTATGAGGGATTGCTGCAAAGCCATCAACAATGCAGACGACTCTCCCTGTGGCTCTACGCCTCTCCAGGAGTGAATGCTGCTTGGAGAGACTTTGAAGCAATCAACTGGTTTCCTTATATAGGACATTCTTGACCAATCTTTATGATTGAACTTGACTTTGTAAAGTGCCTTGAGATGACATGTTTCATGAATTGGCGCTATATAAATAAAATTGAATTGAATTTGCACTGCAGCACAGCTGGCGCTTGGAGGAAGTCTGAACAGCAGCTGTTTAAATGTGTCCTGCAGTGCAACATGTGAACGCTTTCATGTAAAAACCAACAAAGCTGAAATGATCGTGTGTTGTTCAGTAGTCTTTAAAACGGGAGTTACTGAGGAAGCTGCTATGTTATGGGCGGCTATGTGGCACCTCAGTAAATCCTGTGCTCACAGGATTGGCAAAGTTGAGAAAAAAATAAACCATTTGAGATGTTAATGATTTTTTAATTAGGAATATTTCACTTTACTGTATATGATATCTAACATTTGTGCAAAATCCACCCACGGATTCAACCTGGAAGTGTCATCTTACAGAATGTCTGGTTCCACAAGTGTTTCTTTCAAGTTTTCATCAAGTTTTCTTAAACACCTTCCTACTCATGGGCACCAACCATGTTTTCATCTGTTGGCCAAACCAAAGGATTCGGGCTTGTTTCAGGCACTCAAAGCTAATTAATGTGCATATTCACAGGCTGAAACTGCAAAAGCTGAAAAAAAATAAAATGGTACACGCTTTTTCCTCAGATTTTACTTTGCACCTGTTGCTTTTTGCTACAAATGTTAATTAACTTGCAGACCCCTCCAAGGAAATACTTTTTAAAACCAAGTCATGTAGTGTTTTGACGTGTAACGTATTAGTCCAGAAGTCTCAAAAACACAGGCTTCAAAGCGGTGGGGCCTCACATATAGATAGAAAAAAAGCTTTTTCTACAAACACTGTGTTAAACTTGTCGACAAATCCTGTTACCTTGAAGAAATTGTTTTTACAACCATGAATGCAAAAAGAGGAAAGGTTACAACTGAGCATCAAAGGAATATGTTGATTTTGCTTAAAGGGGAATTTTAAATAATAAAGATCACAAAGACCACAAACTCCCTTTTTTCAGATGCACTTATTCACTCTTAATTTGTTGTCTTTGGTTATCGTATTCTTTGTAGCCAGAAAAAAAAATAAAAAACACATTTAAATTCTTTTAACTATGCTTTAAAGCTGGATTGTGAAAAATATACAACAATGTCTCATGTAAAATAAGAATGTGTTGTTCAGCAAACTTTGGTGTTTTGTGGGTTATAATCCAAATCTTTATGTGTTGCTTTCCAGAGCAGCAAAACTTGCTTCATTTTCATTTTAATCTCTTTCCATTTTTCACAGAAACAGCAAATGTAAACAGAGAAAAAGAGGGAACATTGTGCAGAAGCCAAATATATTTACCTCCCGTATAGATTTGAGACGATATTAGAGATTAGTTTGGAAAAGGTGTGTGTGTGTGGGGGGGGGGGGGGATAAAACGGAAGAAAGAGCCATCATTTAATGTCTTCACAACAGGTTGCAAATTAAATTCACATAATAAAACTTAAAGCCCCAGATGTCATGTGCATTCTTCCACATTCATTCCCAGGTAAGAAACCTGATTAAGTTAAGATCTCACCCAGAATATATGTATAATAAAGTTTTATCTGTCTAAGCAGTGCTTACTTTCCCACAATACAGATGCAGACAGATGTATTGACACCTTTACAGCTCATTGAAAGTATGCTTTAATTCAGCTAAAAGTGATTAAATGTAACTAATGTATGGTCAGCTGTGGTGCTCCACATAAAGACTATTAATCCTGTTTAGACATGTCGTCTAACCTGAAACAGAATCACGTGTGCTTTGGATCTTCTTTAAGAACCGTTCAGGTTCATAAGGTGATTTTCTTGATTTCTCGGCATCATTACAGTCATGGAAGAAAGTAATGGTACCCCTCTGTTATTCAAAGACAATTCCACAGCCGTCTCTGAAATAACTAACAAAAGTAATAAATCAAAACTTTGCTGAAAATTAACCAGTGAAAATCTGCTTTTGAATTGAACTCCAGCAGAATCTTTTTTTTAAAAATAACCTAAAGAAACAGGCGCAGACAAAAATGGCAGCGCCTGTAAATTAATATTTTGTTAATTTGTGCGAGCTTTTGAGGCAATCATTGCAGTGGAACAGTTTCTGCAGCTGTCAGTGAGACGTCTGCACCTGTCCACAGGTATTCTTGGCCACACCTCGTCAGCAATCTGCTCCAGTTGTGCTCAGGTTTTATACCGGGGCTCACAGGGGGGCAGTCGTATGACCTACGACCTGCAGCTGAGACCAAGCCTTCTGACACTAGGCAGCACATTTCTCTCCAGAATAGGCCTGTATTTCTCAGGACCCTGCAGACTGGGACCCCCACTGTCAGATGCAGCAAAGCAGCAACAATGTTCTTTTCTTGGTACGCTTTAGTTTTTGCACCTGTGAACATGGAGCTTGCCAAAAAGCTCCAGTTTTGACTGGTGAGTCCAGAGGACATTCTCCCAGAAGCTTTTTGGCTTTACATTATGCCTCGTGGTAAATTCCAGTCTTGTTTTTTATGTTTTACTTTCAACAGCAGCGTCTCCCGTGAAGTCCACTTTGGCTCAAACACTGAGGGATGGTGGGATCTGACACTGATGGAGATTTATTTGTAGTATTTCCTCCTGTGGCCATTTCCTTTAACATGCCTGTCTATAATTTTCCCTCTAAGCTCCTGAGACACATCTCTCCTCCGCTCGCCGTGATCCATGTTCAGTGTGGTACACACCATGTCACCAAGCAACTCGTAACCCTTTAAATAGACCCACTGACTGGTTACAAGCTAGAAGACATCTGTTATGCTAATTAGAGGACACAACTCAGCTGAAAATGTCCCTATGGTCAAATTATTTCCAATCTGTTCTAGATCTACCATCATTCGTCTCCAGACCTGCTCCAATAGTTTGGCTTCTGAAATGATTGTGTTCAACCACAATTCAAAAGCACTGATTTGCATTTGTTAATTTTCAGTAGGTTTTTATTTATTATTACTTTTGTCAGTTTCAGCTTATTCTATGGTGGGATTTTCTTTCATGACCAACAACTGTGTCTATGACTGTGATCTCCAATCACATGGCAGCACATTGTTGCACGCGTACACATCTGGAAAAGAGGAAAGACAACTTGCTAAAGTTTAAATCAACCATCAGAATGGGAAGCAGCGTGGCTTTGGTGCTAAGCAGGCTGATCTGGGTGTTTCAGAAACTGCTGATCTACGAAGGTTTCAATCACCCATCATTCAGGTTTACAGAAAATGTTCCAAAAAAAGAGAAAATATCAGGGAAATTTGTTGTGTGGGCAGAAATCTCTTCACAGCGGCAGGATTAAGGCACCTTTGGTCATCTCCATGTGTTTCATGAAAGCACTGATGCAGCGAGGGTGTAGAAGTCCACCTGCATTGTTACACCGCTGACTTGCTAAGGGAGCTAATCACAGCATCAGCTGACTTGTAAACGGAGGAGGTCGACCTTTCAGCTTTAAGCAGATTTATATAACGGTGATGCAGGATTTAAAAAGCAAAAACCAGACTCAGAAGAGTAAGAAGTGTCATGGTTTGGGCTGAAGGACCAAAGCGGCAACAAGACGACGGCTGAAAATAACAATATTTTAATGAAGCCAGCTCAGGAAGTAAACAGCGTAGGAACAGGGATCAAAAACAGACGACGCGACACAGGAGGAACACAAACCTTTAACTAATTAACTAATTAACATAAACACCCCAGCATCATGACCAGAAGGTGAGATAAATGGTTTAGGTGAAAAGAATTTGCTCGGCCAACAGCAGATAAATAAACTTTTCTCCACCTATGATGTCTGCAGGACCAGCAGCAGCTCAGAGGCTTCCTGTTTCTGCCCAGGTTCAGTAACACACTGGAATACTCTCAGAGTACACTTTAGGCCCTTTAGCATCATGTCCGGCGCTTAAGGACCACAGTGCAGCAATCTCCTGATGCTACCTGCAGCAGAGTAACGCACCGCGGCAGAAAGATCAGATTTAAGTTGAATCTGTGCTTGAGTAACTAAGGCAGCTCTGAAAGCAAACGGCTTCTTCACGTTTCTGTGGCGTAAATCATCAGTAGAAAGCTGACATTAGAGAGTAAATAAATGCTAAGTTTAAATCTTGGTTCTTTTAGTCGTTTTCCACTGAAACGTTGAATTATTTTAATGTTAGATCCAGAGAAATAAACAGAAAAGGGAAAAACTTTATCCTTAAGACTGGCTTTTGATAAATGATGAGACTTTGTGTTGATCTAAGATATGGAGTCATTTAACCCAGCTGAAAATGTCCAATACGTAGAAACCAGTTCCCTCATATTTATGCTAGCAAAGATAAAATCTGTTAAAACTAATTGGCAGGGGGATGAAACAGAGATTGCTTTGTTCCCCACAGCACAGCGGCCCTAACTGGACTCAGCAGATGGAAGTTGCATGAATGAAAAGTTCCACAAGCTATCAGATGGGAGACAGTCAAACATGCAGCGAGCGGGGCAGACGGGCACTAAGTCCTCGTCTCCAGCTTCCTGTCTGCACATCAGCATGGAGGCACATCAATAATGAGTTGGCACACACCAAGATGGCAGCTCATGCAGCCTGAAGAACAAAACAGAAAAGACGAGGAAGCTCATCATGTGCGAGGCGTGCAGCGGGAAGAGAGCCTCCACCTTCTCTGATTGAGGCGCCGCCTCTCCAGCCGGGGCGTGAACTCGTGAAGCTTTAAGACTTCAGGAGGAAAGTCTGCCGTCAAACGCCTCAATCCGTGCCACCGGGAGGCAACGGCCCAAAAGAGACGCGGAAAGCGTCTTTCTGAACCGTGCCACAGCTGCTGGCCCTTTATCAGGGAGCGTGTGTCACGGTAGCTGCTGATTGGGTCACTTTATTCGATCAATCTATTCAATTTGCATTTGATTAAAATTCAGATAGCCTGAGCCGACGTCGAGGAAGATGAATATCATACGCGCAGACTGACGACAGCATCTGATTCTTTCAGTCTGAACTAAATTCAATGACCACATTCCCTTGAGAGCAATTGAGTGTTTTGCTATCTGGCGGACTTTTACCACCCCCATATCTGCTGCTTCAGAGCCTTAAAAACACAGAGCAAAATACTATTCTGAGGCAAATTGCCTCCTTTTATCTCAACGGCATCGATACTGGCACTAACAGTCCAAACTACAAATGGTAATAAAAAACGATTCGGAATCAATCCCAGAGAATTTGCGGAGCGTGTCTTGTGCAACGCTTGGAGTCTAATTGCTTGCAACAGGCGGTGAGTTACGGAGGGGTGATAAAGAGCGCAGGAGGACGGACCCACAGTCACCGCCTGTCTTCCTGCTTTCATTGCTTCTGCCTTTGGCTTCAGTGTGAACGACCACAAAAAAAGAAAAAAACACAGGATCCCACTGCCTCAGCACCTGGAGGCGCTGCCAGGGGGTCGCTTCTCTGGGGACACGTCCCGCTGTTTGACATTTTTATGGAGCTTCCTTTCTAATCCTCGTCTTTCACCAGCGGTTACGTCATTCCAAACGTCCCTCGTGTCTCTGGCAGTAAAGTCTGAGTGATAGAGTAGTCCATAAAGGTCACTGTGGCCGGTGCTAGACGGGGGCAGCAGGTTCTGTGTTCCTTGAAAGCGAGCCAGGCCTGCAGACTCGGCTGCTTCCCCCATAAATGCTGTTCCTGCCCAGCCGGAGCTTTCAGGTGTTCGGTCATGCAATCACATTTCTGCTCAGACGGACTCTAAATGCTGATCTGGTGCCTTCAGACGGCCGTTAGCTGCACCAGGTTTACTTACCGGCACCAGAGCCTGCAGCCCACACTGTTCAGACTTTATTTGTCCAAATGTTTAACAAACCCAGCTGAAAAGGTCCCTAAAGTAACAGATATATATTTTTCTAACTAACATTTTATTTTGTAGCCTTTAGATTAGCTTACTTAAAAGTACAGGGTACCTAAATTCAAATGACCAGACACATTTTTCCACATCAGTCTTAATCTTTTTCTAACAACAATGAAGGGATTAAAGCCTATAATTCAGTAATTTCATTAAAGCCCTGTCACGCTGATGCCTTGCCACGCCAATTAACGCCAGATGACGAGTTGATTAGCTCATTTTAAATAGTGAAAGAGAAGTGGAACCCACGATTAGCCAATCCCAACAAACCACAGCGAGAAACTTCAGCCTGTCACCAGATGGACGTATGGAGGCGGCAGACGCTGCAAGTACAAAAGTTTGCATTTTGGTGTAAAAATTGACACGTTTTAATGCCGCCGATAAGAAAGCAGAGCCATCAGAAAGTCATTAGACATTTGACGTAATATGAGGAATTTACCAGAGGACTGACCTCCAGTCTTTGCAGAGCAGCATTTGCAGTAACGCGCAAAAGAAGTCAATTAATCCCTTATTCCTTAAGCTTTTACTTCCAAGCTGCTTCCATTCTTTCTTTTAACCTTTTAAAGTGGCCATCCTGACTAGTTTCCAGGTTTCCCATGTTAGGCAATAATTGTCTGCTGCAAACTCAGCCGTGACATAATCAAATGATATTAAACAAATGCAGCTGAGGCCGTTTTTCTATTCAATTATATTTAATAAGTAATCCCTGACTTCCAGCTAAACACGCCGTTTTCACAGAACCGCTCCTCAACGCAGGAACGTTGATAGAACGCGTGTTTGCTGATCCAAATGCTGCAGAATGAAGCGTGCTGATCTGCAATCAGCAGCACCGGGTTAAGAGAAAAAAAATAATGTTGCTGATATCAACAGTCAGAGCTTAAACAACTGCGACTGCGACAAAGCGTAGCAGTTGCTGCGTTTCATCCTCCACTCAGTGTGCAGCACACAGAACATCTCAGGTCCTCAGCTCTCATTAGAAACCAACCGATGCTGATTACAGCTGCTTGGTTCTTTGGTTCTTTGTTTTAGGGGGGGGGCATTGATTCAGAAAGTGGTTCAGATATATTTCACTGAGAAATCTGGGCAGTTTTTCAGAAAACATGATCATTTCTCAATGTTTAAACATTTGATACGTTACTGACGAGCAAAAACTTCATGGCCAATGTGCCCAAAATACGATTTACTCAAACATGTTCCAGTTTTTCACCAAGCCATAATATTAATACAAATATACTGCTTTTTTTAGTTGCTATATAGTAATATAGAAATTTAAAGAACAAATTCTGCCTCATTTTAAACCCCTTTAAAGAAGAGAGTAGACATCCCAGCAGATCTTTAATGAGCAGGCTAATTGTTAAATATACTTGACTTTTCTAACTGCAGATACTTTATATAAATACTAAAACAATTTCACCAGAATATATAAAACTAAAAAAATACACAGTATTTCCTGATTTTGTTCTTAAATGTTGCTTATTGAGAAGAAAAGCATGATAAAACATTTGACAAATAAAATCTTTTTAATGACAATAACAAAAAATAACCATAATACATAATGCTTAGTGTTGTTATTGTGTCGTTAGAAACTTCTGGAGATTTGCAGCTGGAACTTTTCAGTGTGTCTGTAAAAGTGAGACGTTTGCTGTCCTTTGCACAGAAACAGCTGAGACACTAAGAAACTTAAGAGCTGAAGCTGTTTCCTGACATCCATGAGATTCTTCTACATGCCGCTGGCTGCTGCACTGCACTAGAACCTTTCTCCATGTGTCGGATCATTCTAGAACTGAGCTTATCAGAAAGAAAGACTCAAAGTGCTGATGGTTGTTTTAAGGAATCATTTCTGGACCAATAGAGGAGAGATCCAGAGTTAGCTCACAGCTTCAGCTGCTTCAGCTAGGAACCACTGATCAGGAGACCCGGTTCTGAAGTCCTCACTAAGACTAAGAACGTAGAGAACATGGACCTGGTTCTGAAGTCCTTCCACTAAGACTAAGAACGTAGAGAACATGGACCCGGTTCTGAAGTCCCCACTAAGACTAAGAACGTAGAGAACATGGACCCGGTTCTGAAGTCCTCACTAAGACTAAGAACGTAGAGAACATGGACCTGGTTCTGAAGTCCTTCCACTAAGACTAAGAACGTAGAGAACATGGACCCGGTTCTGAAGTCCCCACTACACTGCAAAAATGGAACTAAAAATAAGTAAAATTTTCTTGAAATGAGTGTATTTTTCCTTGATTTGAGCAGGTAGATAAGACTATTTGCCAATAGAATGAGATTTTTGCACTTAAAATAGGAACAATTCATCTCTAAAATAACATAATTAGTTATCCTGCACTTGAAATAAGACAATGGAGATGAATTGTTCCTATTTTTAGTGCAAAAATCTTATTCCATTGGCAAATAGTCTTATTTACCTGCTCAAATCAAGGAAAAATACACTCATTTCAAGAAAATTTCCCTTACTTTTAGTTCTGTTTTTGCAGTGTAAGACTAAGAACCTAGAGAACATGGACCTGGTTCTGAAGTCCTTCCACTAAGACTAGTGTTCAATAAAGTTTTGTTAAAAAAAACAAACTCAGATACCAACCAGCATCTCTCCTTCTTATTAATAGAAAGCTATTGCGCAATAGGAGCTGCAATGTGACGACATTAAGACCACATCACAGCCAGATGTATTAAGCTAAAGGAGCGCAGCTATAATGGTCTCTGATGGAGCGCTAGCTGCTGCAGTGAATGCAGTGAGAGCCAGGAGAGAGACATGGAAGACAGAGAAATTCAACATGACAGTTCAGACTGCGGACACTTTGAAAAATATCCGATTCGTAGCCGAATTTGCACTACATATGGAAGTGACACAAATAAAAATGTTTTGTTTTGGTTTTTTTAGGGGGGGGGGGGCTAAATTAGGCCGTCCATATTGCCGTGAAAAAGGTTAGATATGGGTCACATTTCCCTGCAGTGTGAACGTATTCTAAGACTAAGGAAGTGACTAACCCAGGAAAAGACGTTTATGACGTTTACAGTCAGAGCTAACCGTGCTAAGCTTAATGATCGCTGTGGTAAAATGCTAACAGCAGCGTTTATTTCAGCTCGTTTAGTCTTCATGTTTAATTAGTACTAGCCTTCTTTACTGACACTGGTTGTCATGCATGCACACAGTGTGACGTCACCCCGGCTTTATATGTAGATAAATAATGAACAGCAAGTCTAGGAGTAAATATGTTGAAAGCTGGTAGTTATCGTTCTTAAAAGGAAATCCATTTAGATTAGCAACTGCATGATGTGGCTGTGATGATGGCACAAGCTGCCTTGTAATTGGACGGTTGTGGGTTTGATTCCAACTTGGCACATGTCAATGTGAGTGAGGCATTTAACCCCTAGTTGCCTGCTGCTTTTTATGTAAATGTGGCTGTAGTGTAAAACACGTTAAGTGGTCAGTATGACTAAAGAAGTGTCATTTTAAATTCAGTCTGTTTATTATTTAGCCACATCTGATGTAACTTAATTAATCGTGAATGAATTAATGAGTTGCATTGCAGGCTTTCACATGATGTTCATATTTTTTCCCACACATTCCCAGAATGAGGTGAAGCTGCTTTATTTCCTCGCTGCACAGCTCATAAAGATGAGGCATATTTGGAATAATAAATCAGCATTAATCTGATCCCACACAATGTTGGTTGGTTAGGATTTTTTTCAAAACACCAAAAATGACAACAGGCTTTCCCTTGTAGTCTATACACTGCAAAAACAGAACTTAAAAATAAGTCAAATGTTCTTGAAATGCGTGTATTTCTGCTGGATTTGGGCAGGTAAGTAAGATGATTGGCCAAGGGAAGGAGTATTGTGACCCCTAAATAAGATAATTAGATTAATGCACTTGAAATAAGGTGATGAGATGACTTGTTCTGATTCTAAGTGCAAAGATCTCACTCCACTGGCAGATCTTTAGATGCCCAAATCCAGGACAAACACATTCATTTCAAGAACAATTTATTTATTTGTAGTTTTGTTTTTGCAGAAAATTTACAATCTGCAGAGGCCTCAGCAGAAATAAAGCGAGCCACATTTAGCACATGTACATTGTTTAGGTCAACAGTCGCGTGAAGCTGTAATCCTGCCATGGAGACTGTTTGGCTTTAATCAGCCGTTATAATCCCATCCGGACCGGCCACAGACCCAGCAGCACCGGTTCTGAGCCCGGTCCGTTCACCTGGCCTCATTTCATCCTTCGCTCTGCGCCTCGTCCCAGGGTAGCCTCACACGCTGAAAGCTTAAAGCTGAAAGCTGAAAGCTGAAAGCTGCGCTCCTCACAGGCACCTCCACACATTTAAGGCCTGTGAGGAACTGCCAGGAAAGACTGACTTCAGGATCAAAGACCGCTGGGCTTTTAAAAAATGAAAGGGGGAACTCGTCTTCAGGAGAGAGAAGATTTAATGGAAAACTGTTTGTTAAAAAGAGGAGGTGGAGGGGGGGGAGGTTTACTCTGAAGAGTCACGCAAAGGGCTTTTCTCTGTTTAATGATCATGGAGGACAGAAGGTGGCCGTGATGCAGGAAGCCCTGCTCCTCTCAGCCTCCTCCTCCTCGGTAAGAAGCAAAGGAAAAGGAGCCGGAGGAGAGCGGAGGAGAGATGGAGGAGAGCGGAGGAGAGATGGAGGAGAGCGGGAGGAGAGACGGAAGAGAGCAGGAGGGGAGCAGGAGGAGAGATGGAGGAGAGATGGAGGAGAGATGGAGGAGAGCGGGAGGAGAGACGGAGGAGAGCCTGAGGAGAGCAGGAGGAGAGCAGGAGGAGAGATGGAGGAGAGATGGAGGAGAGCCTGAGGAGAGCGGGAGGAGAGCAGGAGGAGAGATGGAGGAGAGACGGAGGAGAGCGGGAGGAGAGCCGGAGGAGAGATGGAGGAGAGATGGAGGAGAGCGGGAGGAGAGACGGAGGAGAGCCTGAGGAGAGCAGGAGGAGAGCAGGAGGAGAGATGGAGGAGAGATGGAGGAGAGATGGAGGAGAGCGGGAGGAGAGACGGAAGAGAGCAGGAGGGGAGCAGGAGGAGAGATGGAGGAGAGATGGAGGAGAGATGGAGGAGAGACGGAGGAGAGCCGGAGGAGAGATGGAGGAGAGATGGAGGAGAGCGGGAGGAGAGATGGAGGAGAGCGGGAGGAGAGACAGAGGAGAGCCGGAGGAGAGATGGAGGAGAGCGGGAGGAGAGACGGAGGAGAGCCTGAGGAGAGCAGGAGGAGAGCAGGAGGAGAGATGGAGGAGAGATGGAGGAGAGCCTGAGGAGAGCGGGAGGAGAGCAGGAGGAGAGATGGAGGAGAGACGGAGGAGAGACGGAGGAGAGACGGAGGAGAGCAGGAGGAGAGCAGGAGGAGAGACGGAGGAGAGCCGGAGGAGAGATGGAGGAGATCCGGAGGAGATATGGAGGAGATATGGAGGAGAGACGGAGGAGAGATGGAGGAGATCCGGAGGAGATATGGAGGAGATATGGAGGAGAGACGGAGGAGAGATGGAGGAGAGACGGAGGAGAGATGGAGGAGAGATGGAGGAGAGACGGAGGAGATATGGAGGAGAGACGGAGGAGAGATGGAGGAGAGATGGAGGAGAGACAGAGGAGAGCCGGAGGAGAGATGGAGGAGAGATGGAGGAGAGACGGAGGAGATATGGAGGAGAGACGGAGGAGAGATGGAGGAGAGATGGAGGAGAGACAGAGGAGAGCCGGAGGAGAGATGGAGGAGATATGGAGGAGAGATGGAGGAGAGATGGAGGAGATCCGGAGGAGATATGGAGGAGAGATGGAGGAGAGATGGAGGAGAGCCGGAGGAGAGAAGGAGGAGAGAAGGAGGAGAGCGGGAGGAGAGATGGAGGAGAGACGGAGGAGAGCCGGAGGAGAGATGGAGGAGAGACGGAGGAGAGCCGGAGGAGAGATGGAGGAGAGATGGAGGAGAGCGGGAGGAGAGACGGAAGAGAGCAGGAGGGGAGCAGGAGGAGAGATGGAGGAGAGATGGAGGAGAGACGGAGGAGAGACGGAGGAGAGACGGAGGAGAGCCTGAGGAGAGCGGGAGGAGAGCAGGAGGAGAGATGGAGGAGAGACGGAGGAGAGACGGAGGAGAGACGGAGGAGAGCAGGAGGAGAGCAGGAGGAGAGCCTGAGGAGAGCGGGAGGAGAGCAGGAGGAGAGATGGAGGAGAGACGGAGGAGAGACGGAGGAGAGACGGAGGAGAGACGGAGGAGAGCAGGAGGAGAGCAGGAGGAGAGACGGAGGAGAGCCGGAGGAGAGATGGAGGAGATCCGGAGGAGATATGGAGGAGATATGGAGGAGAGACGGAGGAGAGATGGAGGAGAGACGGAGGAGAGATGGAGGAGAGATGGAGGAGAGATGGAGGAGAGCGGGAGGAGAGCCGGAGGAGAGATGGAGGAGAGATGGAGGAGAGATGGAGGAGAGCCGGAGGAGAGATGGAGGAGAGATGGAGGAGAGATGGAGGAGATCCGGAGGAGATATGGAGGAGAGATGGAGGAGAGATGGAGGAGAGCGGGAGGAGAGACGGAAGAGAGCAGGAGGGGAGCAGGAGGAGAGATGGAGGAGAGATGGAGGAGAGATGGAGGAGAGCGGGAGGAGAGATGGAGGAGAGACGGAGGAGAGCAGGAGGAGAGATGGAGGAGAGCCTGAGGAGAGCGGGAGGAGAGCAGGAGGAGAGATGGAGGAGAGACGGAGGAGAGACGGAGGAGAGACGGAGGAGAGACGGAGGAGAGCAGGAGGAGAGCAGGAGGAGAGACGGAGGAGAGCCGGAGGAGAGATGGAGGAGATCCGGAGGAGATATGGAGGAGATATGGAGGAGAGATGGAGGAGAGATGGAGGAGAGACGGAGGAGAGACGGAGGAGAGATGGAGGAGAGACAGAGGAGAGCCGGAGGAGAGATGGAGGAGAGATGGAGGAGAGATGGAGGAGAGCCTGAGGAGAGCAGGAGGAGAGCAGGAGGAGAGATGGAGGAGAGACGGAGGAGAGACGGAGGAGAGACGGAGGAGAGCAGGAGGAGAGCAGGAGGAGAGACGGAGGAGAGCCGGAGAAGAGATGGAGGAGATCCGGAGGAGATATGGAGGAGATATGGAGGAGAGACGGAGGAGAGATGGAGGAGATCCGGAGGAGATATGGAGGAGATATGGAGGAGAGACGGAGGAGAGATGGAGGAGAGACGGAGGAGAGACGGAGGAGATATGGAGGAGAGACGGAGGAGAGATGGAGGAGAGATGGAGGAGACACAGAGGAGAGCCGGAGGAGAGATGGAGGAGATATGGAGGAGAGATGGAGGAGAGATGGAGGAGATCCGGAGGAGATATGGAGGAGAGACAGAGGAGAGATGGAGGAGAGCCGGAGGAGAGAAGGAGGAGAGAAGGAGGAGAGCGGGAGGAGAGATGGAGGAGAGACGGAGGAGAGCCGGAGGAGAGATGGAGGAGAGACGGAGGAGAGCCGGAGGAGAGATGGAGGAGAGATGGAGGAGAGCGGGAGGAGAGACGGAAGAGAGCAGGAGGGGAGCAGGAGGAGAGATGGAGGAGAGATGGAGGAGAGCGGGAGGAGAGATGGAGGAGAGACGGAGGAGAGACGGAGGAGAGACGGAGGAGAGCCTGAGGAGAGCAGGAGGAGAGCAGGAGGAGAGATGGAGGAGAGATGGAGGAGAGCCTGAGGAGAGCGGGAGGAGAGCAGGAGGAGAGATGGAGGAGAGACGGAGGAGAGACGGAGGAGAGACGGAGGAGAGCAGGAGGAGAGCAGGAGGAGAGATGGAGGAGATCCGGAGGAGATATGGAGGAGATATGGAGGAGAGACGGAGGAGAGATGGAGGAGAGACGGAGGAGAGATGGAGGAGAGATGGAGGAGAGACGGAGGAGATATGGAGGAGAGACGGAGGAGAGATGGAGGAGAGATGGAGGAGAGACGGAGGAGAGCCGGAGGAGAGATGGAGGAGAGATGGAGGAGAGATGGAGGAGATCCGGAGGAGATATGGAGGAGAGATGGAGGAGAGATGGAGGAGAGCGGGAGGAGAGCCGGAGGAGAGATGGAGGAGAGATGGAGGAGAGATGGAGGAGAGCCGGAGGAGAGATGGAGGAGAGATGGAGGAGAGATGGAGGAGATCCGGAGGAGATATGGAGGAGAGATGGAGGAGAGATGGAGGAGAGCGGGAGGAGAGATGGAGGAGAGACGGAGGAGAGCCTGAGGAGAGCAGGAGGAGAGCAGGAGGAGAGATGGAGGAGAGATGGAGGAGAGCCTGAGGAGAGCGGGAGGAGAGCAGGAGGAGAGATGGAGGAGAGACGGAGGAGAGACGGAGGAGAGACGGAGGAGAGCAGGAGGAGAGCAGGAGGAGAGACGGAGGAGAGCCGGAGGAGAGATGGAGGAGATCCGGAGGAGATATGGAGGAGATATGGAGGAGAGACGGAGGAGAGATGGAGGAGAGACGGAGGAGAGATGGAGGAGAGATGGAGGAGAGACGGAGGAGATATGGAGGAGAGACGGAGGAGAGATGGAGGAGAGATGGAGGAGAGACGGAGGAGAGCCGGAGGAGAGATGGAGGAGAGATGGAGGAGAGATGGAGGAGATCCGGAGGAGATATGGAGGAGAGATGGAGGAGAGATGGAGGAGAGCGGGAGGAGAGCCGGAGGAGAGATGGAGGAGAGATGGAGGAGAGCAGGAGGAGAGCAGGAGGAGAGACGGAGGAGAGCCGGAGGAGATATGGAGGAGATATGGAGGAGAGACGGAGGAGAGATGGAGGAGAGACGGAGGAGAGATGGAGGAGAGATGGAGGAGAGACGGAGGAGATATGGAGGAGAGACGGAGGAGAGATGGAGGAGAGATGGAGGAGAGCCTGAGGAGAGACGGAAGAGAGCAGGAGGGGAGCAGGAGGAGAGATGGAGGAGAGATGGAGGAGAGCGGGAGGAGAGATGGAGGAGAGATGGAGGAGAGCGGGAGGAGAGATGGAGGAGAGATGGAGGAGAGCCTGAGGAGAGCAGGAGGAGAGATGGAGGAGAGACGGAGGAGAGATGGAGGAGAGATGGAGGAGAGATGGAGGAGAGATGGAGGAGATCCGGAGGAGATATGGAGGAGAGATGGAGGAGATCCGGAGGAGATATGGAGGAGAGATGGAGGAGAGATGGAGGAGATCCGGAGGAGATATGGAGGAGAGATGGAGGAGAGCCGGAGGAGATATGGAGGAGAGATGGAGGAGAGATGGAGGAGATATGGAGGAGAGATGGAGGAGAGACGGAGGAGAGTGGGAGGAGAGATGGAGGAGAGACGGAGGAGAGTGGGAGGAGAGCAGGAGGAGAGCAGGAGGAGATCAGGAGGAGAGCAGGAGGATAGATGGAGGAGAGCAGGAGGATAGATGGAGGAGATCAGGAGGAGAGCGGGAGGAGAGACGGAGGAGAGATGGAGTAGAGCAGGAGGAGATCAGGAGGAGAGCAGGAGGAGAGCAGGAGGAGATCAGGAGGAGATCAGGAGGAGATCCTGAGGAGATCAGGAGGAGAGCAGGAGGAGATCCAGCCTTGCTGATGAATGAAGTCGTGACATCACGGCTCACCAACACTGACAGTCAGTTCTGTGACTAAGAGCAGAACAAAGAGCCTCAGTGCTGCTTTGCTTTTCCACCTGATTCACGTCTGGCTCCCAGGAACTGAAGCCCCCCCGATGACTGAAATAATCACCTGAGATGTTAGCACAGGTGAATCAATGACTCTTAAGGCCAGCCATGTGTTACAGCAAAGATTCAGGTAAAAACACAGCCATTGATTTTTGTTCTCCCCCTAATATGGCACGCTGTAATTTGATCCACAATTACAGGTTGATAGGAACATTTTTGCCTAACGTGATGTTTGGAATCAATGTGCGGCTGATGGCTGATATCATTATGAGGCAGGAAGGATGTGATGCAAGTGAAAGGGGCGGAGGTGAAGCATTCCAAGCACGATTCTTTCCTTTTGCTGACGAAATGAGCCTGGAGCGCGCTGAAAGTGAGATAAACATCTGCATAGAGGATCTCTGCGTCCGCGGCGCTGCTCTGTGAGTTTTACTGCTATACTCATGGCTGATATGAAGTCTTATCGCTCCATGTGAAGAGCACAGAATTAACCATAAATTAATTCACTCTAAACGCTTCCTCTCACCTCTCTGAGCCTCATCTGACTGTGTCCTGAACAAATGACGTCCTGGCTGCGTCGTTTAGGGATGCTGGGTCAGAACCAGCCGTCAGCAGAACCACATTCATGATTTTATGACAAGAACAAGAACAAAAAAACTCACACCGCAATATTAATTTAGTCAGAAGACTGTATGGTTTAATATTATCAGTATTTCTGCTTATCTGTTTGATAAATAACAGCTACAAAAGTTTTGTTTCTTCGTATAATTAAAAGTGTTTGTTTTTTTTTTTTGGGGGGGGGGGGGGCAGATGAGAGACATTTAGCCATAAATAAAATACTAATAAAACACAATTGCATTTATTTATTCATTTACTTTAGTTTTTAACAGGTTCTGTATTTGTTTATTTAAAGTCCAAGTTATATATTTCAGTTTATGAAATAACTAACTTCATAAAGTTTCATGCATTTAGTTCTCAGTTTGATTTATTCTATTAGTTTCATTTTGTTTCCCACTTTATCAGTTTATATCTAAATACTAAATGCTCTATTTACTTACTTGAGAAATAAATGTTGTATTATTATCAGCTGTTTTTCTTATTTATGTATTAATATTATCTATGAATTATGTATTTAGTTATTATGTAATAAAGCAGTCATATTTGTTCAATTGGATTATGAATTAAGTCCAAGTAAAAATGTATTTAGATTATAAAATAGTATTACTTTGCTTATTGTTATTTGATAACATATTTTCATCATTTACATAATTTTAGGCTTATGATTTCATTTATCACTCTATTTAACATGTTTTTAGTTATATGATTAATTCAATTGTTTCCATTTATCTGTTTAATTGCTTATTTGTGTGTTTATTTCCATTTTATTTTTGTTATTCTGGTCTAATAATGAAGCTTATTTGTTACTATCTACTCAGAATAAATCAAAAGAAAAGAGATAAAGTATTAAAACTCAAGAAACTTGTTTCTTTGTTGAGTTCATTTAAAACATCTTGCATACGTCATGCCAATGTTTACATCATGTAACACTTGATTAATAGTTAATATTTCTGCTTTTTGTTGAACAAATCATGTCTGACACATTTTATTATAATACAGTAACAATAATGATGATAATATATCTTTGATTTGAACAACCAGTGCCTCTGAATTCTTCCAGATACTCCAACATCATTATTTATTTGATTTATAATTTACTTCACTGTGAAGCACAGACGGAGGCCAGGAAGTAAATTCATGAGTTTTTGACATCTCACTGTAAAGTTTGCTCATCTGATCCTGTCTGGAGTCTCTAATTCTGTGATCAACTATTATTTAGGAAAGATTTCTTATTTCTTAAGCGCCGTAATCGGGTCTCGTTGCTTTTTGACAAACAGCCAAACGGTTATTGTAGCTATTGCAGCCGTGTTACAATATGTGCTTATTTTTAGAAAACAGCAGAACAGCCTTATTAGTCTTTTCTAAAAGTGGATTATTTGGCGTCTCACGTTTCATTCACGGCTCATCCTTGTCAAACAGGAAGTACTCGAGACCCTTTCTGCACGCTCTCCCACCATGTTTCCTCATCAGGATGCAGGAGGCACAGAGGAGCCCTGATCTATTCACAACGGCTCTCACCAGAGCAGGCACCTCCTCCTCCTCCTCCTCCTCCTCCTCCTCCTCCTCCTCCTCCTCCAGAGGAGGCCCAGAGCTACAGATTAAAAGTCACTGTGTTCATCACACGCTGAAGCACTCCCATTAACGGACATTGCTCTGCCTCCACCCGGCGCGTGGTAGCCTTAAACGTGGCTCCACTGGTCATTAGGGCCCAGATGAAGAGGCTTCTTCATGTTAACATCTCCACAACTCTCAACTTCAAGCCAAATCCAGTTCTCACCGTCGACTTTATGAACAATTGATCCGCCTTTAAGCCGGTCGGCGTGCTGATGGACTGGTTTCCTGCCTGCTGAGGTGGTGGAGGGGGAGGGGGGGGGTAAAAGCAGCCCCTAATGGAAACGTCTCTCTGCCATTACAGAGCGCTGTAAATGGCAGTTTTTGGGGTTGCTCTGAGAGGTTTCCCCGTGTTTCTGAGCGTTTGTCGCTCCCAGCTGTTTGTGCAGAAGAGGGCTTGCTTCAGCATTTCTGGGTTTCACGCAGCCTTCGCTCTCCTTCTTTTTTTATATCACAAGAAAGCATGTGTGAGAGATTTCTATCAGGGTCAGAGTAAAATCTGTCAGCTCTGACTCTAGGATCTCGTATGTAGCATTTCTGGTATTACAAGTGAATTCAGGCTATACTCTGTTGTTCTGTTTTTACTGTTGCCATCAGTAAAAACAGACACAATGTTTTTATGGTTTAGAAGGTTCTCTTTGTAGGAGAACAAATGAAAATCTTCAGGTTGACGGTAGATCGTACAAGAAAAACTGTCCAGAACAAAGACTCTGTGGCTCTTTGCTTCTTCCAGTGGTTTGTGATAACTTTGCCTAAAAATGATAAAGAACCAAGTATTATTTTTAAATATAGATAAAATAACAATTGCACATTTCAGTAATTTTAGCTGCATTGAATTTGCATAACCAGTAATATTTTTAGGTCTGTATTTCTTGTCATTAGGTTGAAGTATGTGCTTTTTTTATGTTTCACAAATATAAACTTGCCATAGAAGAAAATGTTGGTGCAACATGTGACTCCTCTTTCTCCACTGTGGCTAATAATGACTTTGGCAAAAAACGTTAAAGTGTTAAGCAATGTTTCAAAATGTAAAGGTGATAAAAACATGTTAGCTTTAGCAGTTTGACACTATTAGTGTTAAGGAATATTCTTTTTTATACAAGTAATTGTCTACTTTTTTTTTTTACATCTACATGCTTTTTTATTTACATAAATTTCTATAATAATTGAATTTTCCATTTAAGAAAATGTATTCATTGGCCATTAAATAATGATTCTATTTTATTTTTAAAACTAGGAACAAACAAAATTCTTGTTGTTTTTATCTAAGAACAAAGAACATTTCCAGTAATAGATATTATTAGAATAAGGTAACTTTTTCCTTTGGGGAACTTTGGGGAAATTGTCCGTCTCTAGATGTGCAGAGACCTGCAGGTGGAACTGCAATGATTGGTGGTTTTTACAAATCTACTCTACACCTTTCAGATTATTAAATATTAAAAAAACAAAGTATAATTTTCCTTCCACCTCACATCTGTGCACTCTTTCTGCTTCTTTATCACATAAAATCCCAATAAAACACACGAGTTTCTGGAATTAACAACGAAATGCACAAAACACTTTTGCAAGTAAATAATGGCAACAAACTTATATTCAAAACAATTGCTAAATGCTTTTATTTGTATGCTCTGGTTAAAAAAGACTTATTTTGGTGAAATAGTAGATGGGTGTTTGTGTTTTTCTTACTGATCCATAAAATATTCATCCTAAAGCAGATTTAGGATGAATATTGAACTTATGAACATAAGAGACTTTGTGTGTGGGAATAATAAAAAAATAAAAAAAACAACAGCTGCTGCTTTTAAATGCAGTGTTGTTAATTCACATTTGACATTTCAGGTTGTGTTTCCAGACCATAAACGCATCACTAATCCATAGTTTGACGTCAACCTCAGAATAAAGATAAAAATTATAAATCTACCTCACCAGATTCGTTACGGAAGTCTAAACAAGCACATGCTCCTCTTTTAACACCAGACTACTATTATTACGATCATTCTTTTGAAGCACTGCATGCAGAATAATGTTTCAGTCCCTGAAAGCATCCTGGGCTTGGCAATAACAGCAATTAGAAATATTCCCACGCAACCATTACAACGTGTTGTTTGTGCGGCTGAAACTCCAACAGTTTTTGGAAGCATTTGCAATTCTCAGACCTTGCTGCAGAATTATAATGACTTGTATATTAATCAGACTTATTAATAGCTTTTAAAGCAAGTGGAACCACAGACTAATACCAATTAAATGAAAGATAAATAAACTGTAAATTTAAACTTTTTTTAAAAGATAAGCTTTGACCTCAGAACTGCACGCGTTGTAAAAGCCACCGCCTGGATTTGTGTTTATTAATGTTAATCAACCCCTTTTCTAATAAAATCCACATCCCTCACCTTGTTACCCTTCCAACATTATGCTCTAGCAGAAAGAAAAACTGTGATTTCGCAAAAAAAAAAAAAAAGTAACCCAATGCACAAGGATGCAATAGGAGGAAAGCTCTTAACTCTATTTTTTTACACTTCTTGAATCATGAGCTTTCAGGCGGACGCAGACTCGTTGGGCGCTGTTTTGAAATGCAGGGGCAGAATTTATTCTTCCTGCTGATGAGTGTTGCAGGTTTAATGCACTTCCTGATAGGCTCGGCTGAAAGCTTTTCTGGGTTTAGGTGATGCAGAACAACCAGGACGAGCGGCGTGATTGCTGAGTACAAAGCTAACAGCTGCAGCCTGGCTCCAAGCCCATCCACATAGTGGGACACAGCTCGCCGCTCCGCTAATTGGGTCGCAGAAGTCGGTGCATTGCAACAAAGCAGCGTAACAGCAGCACTCAAGAATTAACAGGTGCAGTTTTAAATTAAACATTGAGATAAGTCTGCCTCGCTCAGAGCTTTAACGCACAACTGCCTGGGATGAGCGCAGGGCAAGGGCATCTTTCTAATTAGAGGGGTAATTATAAGTGTTTATTGGGCGTTAAAGGTGAAGGGCAGGGCCATCGACATGTCGTTTTTAAATTTCAGTCTGACGCAGACCAGCAGCGAGGACAGTGAGACGATAGCCAACAGGAGCAAACAGGAACAGTTTCATCAATGTCAGTATATCGTATTTGATTCATAATTTTGCAACGAAACACAAAGTTTCACATTGAAGCAACACAAACATGCAGAGATGAAAATGATTGTGATATCCTGATGTATGTACAGGAAAGCAACCAGGAGAAACGAGGAGTAAAACGAGGGCCTTAAAGGTGAAGAAGTGACATAAAGAAGTCACTTTTAGCCTATTTTGCTCCGCTTAGAAGAATCTTGTTTCTAATTTGCAAACAAAATAGGCAAAAACTACGAAATTCTCAAATAACCAAACTCATATATTTTATTTTTATCTCTTTTTTTAACCAAAACTAAGAAAATGACAGGAGGTCAGTATCAACTTTTGTTCTCTTTGTGCTTCTCGTCAAATAATAGGCCTCATTTAATTATTAATTTGTAGTATTTATTCTGTCTTTAACACTACCAGATCACTTATTTTCTATTTCAGATATACATTGTTAGGACTGATCTTTATAATAATTATTGTATCAGTTGATTAGTTTTATTAGTTTAACTTGACTTTTGAAATTTAATATAACTTTGTGTTCATTTTCTCCAGTTTTGCGAGTTAAGACAATCGTCCTGGTGGGTACATGAAGGCACCAGTGGAGGTTTTTAAACCTCATCTTTTTAATTTTTTTTACATTTTAAACGCTATGATGAGGGGAAAAAAACACTGTAACTCTTATTCATTGCCTGTTTGTTTGTCTTTTTTTATGTGTGCTTTTAGCCAGAGTGGCCAAAAAGAAACTTCAGCACGGTAACATGCAGTGAGAATAAAAAATCTTTGAATCTTTAATATGCTGTAAAACATAGTTAATAAAAACTTTTTGATAGAGTTTAAATACACATGAAAATACTAATTAAATACTAAACTAATTAATTGCATTGCAGTGGCGTCATGTCACATCTTCAGATGGAGAACATTTATTTACTAAGGAAGAAAAATCCCAAGCTTAGAAATAATTGTTTTCATTACTACATGTTTCTCACCCCTAACAATTCCTAGAAAATGTATGTTTCTGAACCCTTTTTGTAAAATATGCTTTACAGTTTTAAACTGATCATCTAGGAACTTTTAGCCAGTAAGTCATGACTCCATGTTAATCTGGGGAATGAATACGGCCCAGTACAGGGAGCCATTTCTTTACGGAAGTCTTCAACATGGAAAAGACAAGAGAAGACATAAATCAAGTAATGCAGATGTATGTTGGTCTTCATAAGTCCGAAAATTGCAACTCAAATTAACTTCAAAATCAAAAAATAAGAGGTTTGAAACATCTGGAACTTTGACCAACAAAAGCTTGACAATGTCAACACATACGCAGTTCAGGAGATTTAACGAGGTAGAAAAATATCTGCAAAGCTCACTGTTGCAGAACTGCAGCAGACAACCTTTGAACAATGACCCAATCAATAAGTTTAAAGAAATGGATTGATTTTTGCAAATCCGTTTCTTCTCACTGGTGTTAATATTACCCTCTTGGAGCGGCCTAGTCAAAGTCTTGACTTGAATCTGACAGAGAATCTGTGGAGGGAGCTAAACATTAGGGTGATGGCAGGGAGGCCTTTCAACCTAAATTGTGAAAATACCAGTGGAAACCTGCAGTAATAAGATCTGGTTGGTATAATACCAAATAAAGATGTTTTCTATTGATTGGGAATAAAAACAAATAGATTGTTGTTTAAATTGGAGCACATTTTATATTGTTTTCTAATCTTTATTATATACTGTGTCATTTCCTATCAGAAACAAGTTTTGTGTTTGGATAAATATTGAAAATCAAAAATGTAAAGAGGTATAAATAAATGTTGTGTTTCACTTTACATGCCAACCAGAAAAAAAATATTTCTGTCCCAAAAGTGTGGAGTTTGCTAAAGTCTGCCGTGACTTTGAGTGGAACCATCAGCTTTGGTCAGACGATGCTAAGGTTGAGCTTCCCAGCTTGGCTCCAGGTGAGTCTGCAGTGAAACTAAAGACAGCCACAGTCTGTCTGGATTATTCTGCTTCCTGTCTGATGATGTGCCAGATCTTTCCAGATCAGATCCTCTGCAAACATCATCATCTCTGCTCAGCATGTGGACCAAAGCGGGTTCAGACGGGACAAAGCCAAATCAGATCTTTTACTTCCAGCTGGCTTTTTTTTTTACAGGTCACTGAGAAAGTAGCTTAGTTGAATCCAGATTTTAACATAAAAAAAGACACTTTTCTTTCTCAGTGTCTGAAATTAAATCAGACTAAACGTTTGCTTGTTTGGATCAGTTAGGATAAGCAAACTGTTTATTTCTGCTAGATGCCAAAATAATGCATGAAATAATTCATTATTTATTACTTTATTCCAATTTGAGAAGTTAACACACCCCTGTTGTACTTAGATATAAATGAAATACAGTCTATTGTATGAATTGCCATATAAAATGAACGGTGGGAATCTGTTTTGGTCCATTCCTCCTGACAGAACCGCTCTAACTTAGTCAGGTTTTCTAGGCTAGCTTCCTCACTCACACCTTTTCAGCTCTGCCATCTAATATTCATCAGGACTGAGATAAATATTAATATTGTGTGCTTAGGGTCCGTGTCCATTTGGAGGACCGGGTCCAAGCTTTGGCTTCCTGGTTGATGTCTTGAGAATCTATCTTCCATATTTCCACACCATGCCATTTATTTAGCAAGGCGCACCGGTCCCCACACACCATGATGCTGCCACCCCTGTGCGTCGTAGTGGGGAGGGTGTTCTCAGATTTGTAAGCGTTGTGTTGTCTCCAAATGTAACAATGGTGATTAAGGCCAGTTCTGGAGTAATGGCTTCTTCCTTTCTGAGTGGCTTTTCAGCCCAGGTTGGTACAGGACTCACTTCACTGTTGATAGCGATAAACTCAGACCAGCTTCAGCAGCATCTTTTTTTTTCTATTTTTTTTACAAGGTCTTAAGATTTTGTTCTGGGGTTGATTTGCACCTTTTTCACCAAAAGACAACCATCTGTGGGACAAGAAACCGTCTCCTTCCTGGACACGGTGATGTCTCACCATAACCCTGGTGTTTCTGCTTGGTATCACTGATTGAACAGATGAAGGCCCTGACTTCAGCTCCAAAATGCTCACCCTGATACCTTGTCTAGTTTTGCAATGATGTCACTGAAGATATTAACTTTGCTTTCCAATCAGAAGCTTACAAAGCCACTAAATCATCCCTAAACTGTTTAAAGGCAAAATAATAATAAAGTTTATGTAAACTTCTGAATTTAAATTGAAAATGTATATCTAAACAAAATATTGCTCTCATTATTTTTGGTATTTAGCAAACATAAATTATTTCCTTAAGCCTAACGGACCAAAAGCGGGAAAGGTTTAGTCCAGCTTACTGTCAGACAGAGACGGAAAAGAGTTTTTCTATTTCTGTAAATATCTGATTCAGAAATCATGAACAACACATGAACTGTTATTCAAAATGCAAAACTGGGATTTCAAGTTGCAAAATTATATCAACAAGTCAAAAAACCTAAATTGTAGCAATGTCCGTTTAGCCGATGTGGGTTTTAAAGGAAGAAAAGCTGCTAGATTTAGAGAAAGGGCTGTAAGTGGAGGATAGTTAGGGGGAGGGGGGGGGTTGCAGAGGCTGTGGATTCAGGCAGGTTGATGCAACAGGGCAGAGGTGGAGCTGCTGCTGTGTCTGTGCAGCTGCAGCTCCCCGACGCCACGGCGGACCTTCATGTAGAAAAGCTTGACTTTCCCAAACAAACAAGCAGCGTGCGCATGCATGCGTGATGAGCGCCGCTCCCTGACCCATCCGCTGAGGCCTGGCCGTCCTGGCCACGACTCACCCCCCCCCCCCCCCCCCAGATAAAGACTCACAGCGACAAACACCATAAGGCTTCAGCACGCAGCGACCCACTGATGGACGTCTCCATGGAGACCCCGTCACAGAGACCGACACCGCGTCTCCCGCAGCGGAGCGCCGAGCCGGCTGAATCAGAGAGGTGTGGAGGAGGAGGAGGAGGAGGAGGAGGAGGAGGAGGAGGAGGAGGAGGAGGAGGAGGAGGAGGAGGAGGAAGGGGAGAAAAGAGTGGGAACATGCAGCAGCAGCAGACTGATTGCCAGACAGAGCCCAAACATTCCAGCATGTGCACCGATGCAGTCCGGCGTGCTCGTCCTCCCTGGCCTCAGTCTCCGCCGCATCCCTCACGCCCCTCTCCATCACTCTCTCCCTCCTCTCCTCCTCACGCTCCTCTCCATCACTCTCTCCCTCCTCTCCTCCTCACGCCCCTCTCCATCACTCTCTCCCTCCTCTCCTCCTCACGCTCCTCTCCATCACTCTCTCCCTCCTCTCCTCCTCACGCCCCTCTCCATCACTTTCTCCCTCCTCTCCTCCTGCCGCTCCTCTCCATCACTCTCTCCCTCCTCTCCTCCTCACGCCCCTCTCCATCACTCTCTCCCTCCTCTCCTCCTCACGCCCCTCTCCATCACTCTCTCCCTCCTCTCCTCCTGCCGCTCCGTCTCCCACACCTCAGGCGGGCTTCGTGTCCGTACCTCACCTCCTCTGCTGCTTTCTCCACCCTTTCTTTCTCTGCGGGTTCTTCTCTCCACCCCTCTCTCCATCTCGCTCCCACTCCCACGCTGTGCGAAATGGAAGCTCTTGCGGAGACCTGGGGTTGCCATAGTAACCTGCCATAGTAACCACTCACCATCTTGCGTCTCTCCGTCACGTCAGCGGGGGCTCGGGGCGCCCGCCGCCCGGGCTCTGCGCCTCCTAAGGCGGGGAGTCACGGCCCGCTCGCTGATTGGTGCCTTTGGGCCTGGGAAACTTTAAATGTCCGGCGTTCTGATTGGACGGACGAGCGTCACCTGACCAAACAGCTGTAGGTCGCCCCGGGCCTACAGGTGAGACTAAAACTGGCTCTAATGTTCTCTTTTTACGTAAAGTTTCAGTTTAGCAGTGAGCCTGAACGCCTCACCACTGCAACGAAAGCTCAACCACAAGAGCAACGTGAGAACGGACATATACTCACTGACCCTTTTTAAAATACACTTTCTACCGACTGCCTTGGCCTTTTGCCTTCAGAAATAAACGCATTCATGGCGTATTTTCATCCAGCTGTTGGAAATGTTCCTCAGATGTTGCTGCAGATGTATCAGCTGCTATTCCACGATGCAAATCTCCTATTCTTACTACATCCCAGAGGTTCTGGTGGCTGAGGAGGCAGTGCAGACTCTGGTCAATTTTAAATGATTATACATTAAAGGTTGGAAAAACAAAAGGACTTCTTGCACTTGAAATAAAGTGAAATGTTTTTAAAGAGGAAATTTTCCAGCCCATGGTACACTTAGAAACCAACAAAAACAATTCTTTAAATTGGATACTACCTACAAAAACAATCTGTATGAAGCAATAATTTATAATAGATATGCAGAGATTTATTCTAGTCCGGTCACTAAGAAAAAGTCTTGGACGGATGAAACCATATGTGAATTCATAAGATGCAAAAAGTTATTAACAACACCTGATTTTGTCCGTGGTTTTCTGAAAGAGGTCTAGGAAAGGTCCTGAAAGTTCCCTAATAATGTCTGGAAGTGTAAAACAACAGAAGTGAAAAATGTCACTTATATGACTTAAAACTACATTTAATATGGAAAATAATAATTCAGTAAACTACACAGTCATATTGTTATATTTAAGAGTCCGTTTTGTGAGGATTTGAGCTTTAGATGGTGCATCATTATTAACATTTACACATATACCAGAACCTTAAGGGTCAGGAATGAGGTGTCCACAGGTTCCACGGTAGCCTCATGTTAATTGTCTGTGTGCATTTGATGCAGAATAGTGGGTAAAAAGTGGAAACCACATGGGGTTTAATTATGTAACACAAATTAGACTGATTACCTCAACGACTATTTGAGATCTACAAAAACCGTCTGACTTGTATTGCTGGGATGGTTACAGTGCTGATGTATATAGTGCTGGTTGAAGAGTCCCACCGGTTGACTGTGGCATTTAAAGGATGATCAGAGTTACTAAGGGACCCAAAGTGTGCCAAGAAAACAACCCCCCACCATTACACCATAACCAGCAGCACGCTTTCATCTTTTCTACGCCATATTCTCACTCTACCATCTTTATGCCGCAGACAAACCTCTTTAGACAAGACAGCATTTTTTTGCCCAGATTTGGTGAAAGTGTGTGAGCTGCAGCCTCAGTTTCCTGTTCTTAGCTGAACGTGCCAACTGTTCGCTTCTTCTATCTTTGTTTTTTTGTCAAATTTAAAAGCCACTTAAATCCCCTTTCTTGCCCTTTAGAACCTCATCTACACCACATCTATGCCTAAATAGTTTTACTGCTATAGGCTTAGGCTACTGGAGGATATCAGGATCTAATTTTCTCACTCTATAGAGTTCTACTGTTCTTCAATTAAGCATTATGTGTTGTCATTTCTGCTTTAACTTTCTGTTCTCTCTCTTTTTCTTCATAGTAGGTACACCTGGTCTGGCGTTCTGTTAACTGTGACATCATCCAGAGAAGACGGCTCACCCGCTACTACCATCTAATGTAGAACAGATTACTAGATCAATGTGTGCTTCTGTGCTTTTTTGTCTCTCTTGTTGTGTCTCTGTTCTGTCTTCTGTAACCCCAGTCGGTCGAGGCAGATGACCGTTCATACTGAGCCCGGTTCTGCCGGAGGTTTTTCCTTCCCGTTAATGGGTGGTTTTTCTTCCCACTGTCGCTTCATGCTTGCTCAGTATGAGGGATTGCAGCAAAGCCATGTACAATGCAGATGACTCTTCCTGTAGCTCTACGGTTCTCCAGGAGTGAATGCTGCTTGTCGGGACTTTGATGCAATCAACTGGTTTCCTTATATAGGACATTTTTGACCAATCTGTATAATCTGACCCAATCTGTATAATATGATTGAACTTGACTTTGTAAAGTGCCTTGAGATGACATGTTTCATGATTTAGCGCTATATAAATAAAATTGAATTGAATTGAATTAAATGCATGGAGCTTACTCGCTTTCTGTGTAAACAGGCAACAGAACATGTCTACCTAATAAAATGGCCACAGCCTGCGTAATGCAGAGGGTTTGTGGATGCGTGAATCAAAGTGTGAAGGCGTGGCCAGTGTTGGTGAGACTGAGGGAGCGACCTCCCTGCACAGCCAAATGTGAGCTTCATCACAGTGACGGCATGCGGCTCCACTAACTGCCTCCTCCGTGCCTCCCCTCAGGTCCCCCGGCACCGCTGCTGGCACGCCTCTCCGCCCTCCTGCGGAGCCACCATCTCGCCGTGACATCAGCGCCGCCCCCGCCGCTGCCCCCGAAAATACAACAACCTCCGAGCAGATACAAAAAGGACATTTGATTACATGTCATCCTGTGCGACAGCGCGCCCACGCTTCTCTCCAGGCATCTCATTGTGATCTCTTATAGTACCGTGGAAACCAAACCTGGCTCTGTCAGGCTGAATCACACGCACTAGAGGAAAAAATAAAAACTTTAATAAACAACGGCAGCAGGAGGGGAACAGGGTAAAAAAAAAACCCTGTTAAGCATCACACTTTGGTTATGAGGGTTCTAATTTCATGTTTACCCTGTAATTCATGTCTGTTTCATGCCATCTACATCATCAATATTTATACATGGTGAGTAGCAGCAGCAGGATCAGTGTGACTCTACTGTTGCGCCTCCAGCTAGCGGAGCCAGTCAGCGATGCAGACAGAGGAGAGGCCCCAGCCTGACTCTGCAGTGCTGTACTGAGCTCTTATGCCATCGCTGACCCCAAACAAACTCCCTGAAGACTCTGAGGCTGAACGCAGCCGTGCCAGCAGTAGCTGCAAAGCAGGGTGGTCAGGCCTGATTGCCATCATCACCCCACCGCATTTACTAATACACCGAGAGAGAAGATCTCTTCTTCATGCTACACTCAGTAGCAGCTCGCTTATTTAAAACATCAGCAAACAAATCTCATCCTGGAAGTTTTGCTTAACCTTTTTTTGTTTTTTGTATAACGACGTTTGGCCAAGCACTCCTGAACACCTCTCCCAGGACGTTTACTAGCTCACCAGGAAGGAAAAGTCTCCTCGGTTCATTTTTCAGGCATCCCTCTCCACTTTTAGTCATGATGAGAATATGTTCCTCAGGGGAAATCTCACCATTTCTAATTATGTCAGTTCAATGGATTATAGCATTCATTTTTATGCAGTTAACCATTCCCATTCTTCCGACTATTATTCAATAATTAATGCCCCGGACAGCCATCAGGATCCCCAGAGGGCCGACACCCAGGCCTGGGCGGGAGACTCAGGCGAAGCGATCATGGCTAATTGTGCCCACCCAGCCGTCACAGGAAGCTTAGCATTTCTGCAGTCGCTGGGTCAGTGCACATGCACGCCGCTGGCCCCTGGTTACTGCCCATCAAACGGTGGAACATCAACGTCAAGGTTTGAGTTCTTGGCAGTATGTGCAACAGAAACTCAGGTTGTTTTTCAAATATCCATCCTTTCACCGTGTAGCTCACTGCAGCCTACAGTCACTTATTTAGAGTGAAACCCCCTCTGCAATAATTTAATCTATCGTATGTTCATCAAATGATACAATATAATACATTTACAGAGGTTGCACATCCAAATGGCTAATAATCCTCTGCAGCCTGAGCTGACCGGGCATGCTAGCACTGCTGTTAGCAATTTAGCATGCTAACTGTTTCAGCTAATCATTGTAATCGTTCTTGAAATAATTAAATAATGTGTAACACCATTGCCATCAGGCAAAAATGTTTCTAAAAAAGTATAGCAATTTGGTGATTGTTATGCTCACTGTGCAGTTTAAACGTTGATTATTCAGAGATAGAAACTGTAAGGATCCGTGGTTAAGAGCTTTGTGGTATATGCCTAAGATTTCAACTTCTGGGTGGAATTTATTAGTTTTCTGTCTTGGACCTAGAGAATCATTGCTTCAGGCTAAAAACGCTCACACTACGCTCATACAACACCCTAACCTGACTCCGCCAGATAGATTTGCTCCGCATATCCATCTGGAAACCTTCCGTTGAAGTAATTTTGGGAAGGGGCGAAAATACTGGTTAGCTGATTGGCCTATGTTGGTGATAGACGGGCCAAATGAACCAATCAGATTCGTGGTCGCTCTGTTACGAGCGACGATGAAAACACAACCACAAGCCAAGCTACTCTTGCTGCTGCAGGTAAAGGCTCGTTAGCTCAGCAAAGAAATACTCTGTAATTCCGATAAAACTTGCTCGATAGCCACGCTAACGCTAGTTTCATCGGCTGAAGCCGCCATGTTCTTTAGACTGAACTGTCACGCTTCTCGTTGCGTCACACCTCAACCCGCCTCAAAGCCAACGCTGATTGGACGTTCGTTTGGTGAACGGCTCCAAATTTTCTTTAACGGAAAGTAGCCAGACTGATCTGCGAGTGAAACATTGAAAGCTCGCGAGATCAGGATGGTCTCACGAGGCTAACAACACCCACCATGTTACAGCGATATTAGGATACATCACAATGGTACCACCGTTCAACGAAGTTCATTATAAATTCAACCTGGTATTCCCAGGTTATAAAAAACATAATTAAATGAGGCATAAACTGACCGAGCACGTGAACATTAGCGTTAGCATGCTAATGCTAACATCTGCAGCCAGCGATGGGATTTATGTGGACTACTTACAAATTCTCAAAATGCTGCAAATTCCCTCAGTTTTTATTTTTTTATTTTAGGAATACTTACCAACACTGTAAACATACATATATATATATATATATATATATATATATATATATATATATATATATATATATATATATATATATATATATATATATATATATATAAAAATAAATATATTACAAATTACAACATTCAACTGTTGTTTTTATTTTGTGCTCAGTGATGAGGGTGTACTCTATTAGCAACACAAGCCAATAAAAATATAAAATATAAAATATATTTTTTTAATTGTATGCTCTTCAGCAATAAAGGAAGGTGTTCACTCATAAAATGTTGAACAGCACTATTTGATTTAAAAGACAAAAACAGAAGTGTTAAAAGACTGCTTATTAAAACCATTATTACCACATGTGGAACTTGTGGCAGCCGCATGTGGATTTTGGGATTCGTGTTGATGACTTTCCCACTTTGATCTTTGCTGACATGGAGCTCAGAAATGTTAGGGTCTAACTAAACATAGGAGGCAACACCACCACATGTGGTCTCATCGTTGTTTGTGTCTAGACCTCGAGGGACTTACGTCACATATGCCTGTTTTAATACACGCTGCCTGGGTCACTCCTACTATTATGAGGAAAATAACTGGTGGTTTTAAAAGTCATGGCATAGAAACAAGTTAATGTTTTTTAAAAGAGTTACCATGATATTGGTGAACAGCAGCAAGTCATCTGAACAGCAGGCCAAATGCTGCATAAGCAGAAAGCTAATCTTAGCTGTAAGACACAATTATAATAGGCGATAATATTATGTACACTATGCATGTTTATCTGGACATTTCTGCTAAATTCAATAGCAGTGTTTTGTTTTCTATATTTAGCTTTAGCATTCCACAACCCATTTTAAAACAACGCACTGTATTAGCTGACAGTGTCTTAAATCTTTTTACAATGCGTCTGACGGAACTAGAATTTAACTCTTAATTTTTCTCCTTAGCTGAAAAATCTTTGATTTGATAATAATTGCCATGAGTCCATAAAACAGAATAACATTCTTTTTTTTAAATACTATAAAACTGCGGCTCAGTTTTCATTTTGGTTAATGTTCTGTTGAATATGCAGGCAGCAGAAACAGGCAGTTGAGAGAGAAAGGCACACACAGCCATCATGAACACCATGATCCTTTTAAGTGCGCCTTAACATGGTGATCCTTGTGAAAAAGCTGAGAAATGCTCAAAAATAAATACATTTCCTGGACTTTTTTATGAGTCCGATACGGAAACTGTTTGTTCTCATGTCACAACAGTAAAAATAATGAGTAAAAATAATGAAAGATATGCTACTGCATTATTAGCAATACTCCAGCAATCCATATTGTTTACACACAAAAGGAACATTTCCACACTGTGATGTTGAACAGTACCATGAACATACTTATTATTTTAAATAAATACCATCAGAAATCCAAAGCAACAGTTTATAACAGCAGTAGGATGTATATGATTGGCAGCCATTTTGGATTTTAAGTGTTGGGGTTGATAAGAAACTACAAAGACCAGGCAACCACCATTTAGAAAACCAACTTTATGAAGTAGTCCTGTTCAATTTTCATAGTTTTGGAGTGGAAAATTCAGACTTCTAGGTAGGAATGGAAGGTTAATGCAGGCTGTAGCAACGTGTTGCCATTTTTCTTTACCCAATAGAAATGATGCTGCAAAAATTACAGAAATATTGTGAAGTAAAATATCCAAGTACTCACTTGTTACAAGTCTAAAAAATATATATTTCCTTTTTTAGGAAAAGATATTTAATAGCTTTTAGTATTTCTAACCTTTTCAGCTGCTTGAGAGAGTGAATATAGTGCAAAATAAAAAAAGAGAGGCAGGAAAGATTCATCAGCGTTGCAGATTTTTTACTTTGTCATTTAAGACTAAATTATGCGTGTGTTCTTGCGACACATTACTAGATTTACTTTGCCTGATATTGCTAAATGCTCTCCCAATCTACAACCATGTTCTCTGTATAAGAAGAATGTGGTGACAGAGAATTAGTGAACATTCCTTACAGAGCAGCAGTATCATCTGGTTGAGAGCTCATGTTGCTGGATTACTGAGGGACAGACGGAGGTTGTTCCTGCAATTTAATAATCATTATCATCTTTATCTGTCATTGTACCTTGGTACATTTCACTGAAATGTGTCCATCCCGTGGAGCAGGGAGCTGCCATCGTGCCATGCCCAGGGAGCATTCAGGGGCTGAGGGTCTTGCTCAGCAACCCAACAGGCAGTCTGTGGGATTCAAACCAGGAACCTTTCATACGTGCCCTGCTGTAAGCACTAGGCCTCCAGTCCCCGGGGATTTTCAGCCTCTTTTGGCTGATCAGTGACTCTCCCCTCAGCCTTCAACCTGTGCACATCAGCAAGTTGTGCCGCCATCAATCACTGACACCTGGCTCTATGAAGAGATCAGCAACCAGCTTGGCCTGATTAGAGCGGTTCAAGTGTCATCTATTATGTCGGCGCCGCTCCCCCCCCACTGCTTTATGCTCAGGAGTCAACATAGTCGCTGCATGCGCTGAACCCACGTGACTTTTAAGGTAAGGCTTACTCTCACTGCGTTTTACAGCAGCAGCATAAACGTCGTCGGCTCTTTTATGGTGAAAGGACGCAGAGAGGCGAGCTGCACTCTCACCTGATTGGATCCAGTGAGTCTTTATTTGAGAGATTCACCGTCTTTGACTTTGGCCAGAGTAATCATTTATATGCTGGACGCCCTTCATGACCTTTATCACCTCATCTGTTTGTTTTGGGAGGATTTGCGGCGACTTTTCAGCATCTCCTCCAGTAATAATCCATAACAGCTCGTATTTCCTGCGGCGGCGGAGCTGCGGGGGGGGGGGGGGGGGGGGGGGGGGGGGGGGCAGAGCTTTATCTCAAAGTCACACCCTTCCCTCCAGGACAGGTGTGCTGCTGTAATTTACCATTTCAACGTTTACCTGCTTACCAGCCCATCGGCGAAGCCACAGAAATCAAAGAGCAGCATGGCTTGAGCCCGCAAACGAGGGAAATGGCCCGTTTAATTTGTGACACCAGACACTGAGACTTGGTGTTTAATTTAACGGCTGACAGTTGAAATGAGTAGGATGGCTGCATGCTGTCTCTAATGAAATGTTCAACACCTTCTGTAGATTTAGTTTTTTCTCTGCTGCTCAGCTTCTGAAGATTGGAAACAAATTGTTGCATTAATTGTTAAAGATGGGGGAAATTTTCCAGTTTAATTTCAAAACACAATTACTGTGTACTGAATAAAAAAAGACCTATTTATTTTACCTTGGTTAATAAAAGAGAAGAAGCAGAAGCAAAAGAGAGGGAATGAACAGAAAGAAAATCCACCTTTCCCCCTTTTTAGCCAATCTATTCACATCATCCCTACAGCTCATATACTGTATATATATATATACTGTATATATATATATATATATATATATATATATATATATATATATATATATATATATATATATATATATATATATATATATATATATAATATTTAATACTGATTATTACTTTATCCTTATGTTATTTTGATTTGGATATTTTAGCAGAAGATAAATAAAGGTTGAACCCTCGGATTGAGAAGGAAGTTAAATCTTTTCTCTTTTCTGCTCTTTATGGAGTAAACGAGCTGATATTAGCTGGTTAATTAGCGGAGCGTTCCACCAGGGTTGCTCCATGCTGCTCCTAGCTTGCGTTGCTCTTACCAACCTTTGGATCTGGACCTTTCCTCCTGTAAAGTCTTTGCTCTGTTGCCCACTTCAGCCAGCCAGCTGGATTTTATCACACAACCAAAATAAACCCTTAAATTAGCCTTTAGGGAGGATCTTTCCAAATAAATGCAAATAATACTTTTATTTCTGTCGTATTGTTCTGTTTACACCATTATTGTTTGCTCACCACCAATATTGTGACTACGCTCACTGTCATTACGCTGCTTTGTCACTGGGATGCTGTGATTAGATCCAAACTTGGTAATTAAGCTTTCCTCCCCACCAATTTGTTGCTATGGTTACACCAAAAGGCACTCGGCTGATCGGTCCCTCATGATCACTTCTCTGCTGCTGGGAAGCTGTGCTTGGTAGACACAGACGCTCACATGTCCTCATCAATCTGTGTTCACTTTGTCATTTTAGAATCACAGGTAAATTTTCTACTTTTGATCAAAGCTCTGCTAGATTCTGCCTTTTGTTCTTCACGCCTCACGCCTGCTGTGACCTTCCCTTAATGTGCACCACCTGCATGCACGTGCACACATAGGTAAAGCAAGCCCTTTTTTTTCCTTCATTAATCATTATTTAAAAATAACGCTGTTTGGTACAAAATTTAACATTATAGCACGGCTGAAAGCGTTGCGTGGGTTCTGGCTTGACATTTTCTAAAAAAACAAAGGGAAGAAGGGGGGGGGGGGTCACTGAAAACACTTGCCTTCTCAAAATGAAACATGAGAACTGCATCCACGCACGGCATAGCCTACACCATGTGACCTCATGAAATCCACGGTTTCACAGCCTTGTCCAGTTGTTTACTGATGTTTGTTAGATTTAATGAATGGAGAGTTTTAGAAATTGTCAGGATTCTCTGTGTTGGCTGCTAACTCTACTCCGCAGGTGTGCTTAGTTGGCTGAGGAGGCGTGGTCCACACCTGCAGCTCGTTGCAGGCGGCTTCCTCTGGCTTCTTAAGCAGAGCACTGGCAGATGGAAGACGCCGGAGCCTTAACCAGTCGTGGTACGACGTGGCCTCAGTCCCAACTCTCGGAAACCAGCTTGTGAGTTTTTTGTTGCTCATCCTTTTGAGTAATTTTTGTACCTCTCTGTGCTCCAGATTTTGGTGCTTGGATGCACTCACCTGTCTTGACGTCTCGTCCGAAGAAACAGACCAGCAGACCTGTCGGCTCAGATTTTGCTCTGGCGCTCCCCTCATACTTCCTGGAAATTACCCAGCGAGGGCTGAGATCCCCCTTTCCCGGGTGCTGTTGGTTCTGTGCTCACTCTGGTCAATCCATCTGTCAACCGCTGCCGATGAGGTCATCTCGGATTCCTCACCAGCTACATCTGCCGCCCTCAGCCACTAGCCACCTATCTCCATCAGAGTAGTCACATAGAGTTCTCCTGACGCTACTTCTTCCCGGTTAGGTCCGCCCTGCCTAATGGTAAGCAGCGCAACTCTTAGTCGGTTTTTCTGGCTTTCCTTATGAAGAACTCACGTGCTCTCTCTCTTACAGTCTCTCCAGCCTTGACGTTCTGACCCAGCCGAGTACCAGTAGTCCGTCCATAAACCTGCTTATTTTTCCTTTAATAAAAGAACTTAAAACTGTGTTTTGCCTCCCGTTCGTATCTGCATGTGGGCTCGTCATCTGAAAACCATGACAGAAGAAGGCTCCGGCCACCAAAGTCCAGCGGATACGTTCGGGCGGCAGTTAGCCGCACATCAAGAACAGATGCAGACGTTAGGTTTTGCTGTGAATTCCACTCAGGAACAACTTCAGAGGTTAGCCGCGCAGGTTAGCTTACTAGTGGACACAGTTACTTCCGCGAAGACGTCACTTGTCACTCAAGGTCTCGCAACCCCGCCTTCCGACGCCCCCGAGCATGGAGAATCAGGCTTGGACTCCACCACTTGAGGGCGCGTCACCTTGTCCGGAGAAATTCTCCGGTGACGACGGAAGTTGCGGAGGTTTTCTTTTCCAGTGCAAGCTGGTGTTCAACCGTTCACCCCAGACTTTCGCCTCTGATGAGGTAAGGATATCTTACGTTTTACGCCTGTTAACGGGTAGGGCTCTTAGGTGGGCTGAGGCTAGATTCCCTGATTGTCAGTCATTTGGGACAACTTTTCAGGATTTCATTACTGAGTTTAAGACAATTTTTGCACCGGAGTTGGATTCGGCACAACAGTCTCGACATCTCCTCACCTTGAAACAGCGTGGTCGTCGAGTTTCAGATTTTTCTGTGGAGTTTCGTACATTTGCTGCGGTTGCAGGTTGGCAGCCGAGACCGTTAAAGGCAGCTTTCTTTCAGGCTCTAGACGAGTCATTAAAGGACGAATCAGCTCGGGTAGAGGAACCAGAGGACTTTGAGGAGTTTGTCGCGCTAGCTATTCGCTTGGACTCTCGGTTACGCAGCCGAAATCGGGTTAAGTCCAACCTTGCCTTGCAACCATCCACCTCCACAGCTTCTTTTCCTATCAGGAGGGAACCCCGTTCCTTTACACCTCCTCCCGAACCCATGCAGTTGGGGCAGGTGGGTCCCTCCAAGAAGGAACGTCAGCAGCGATTCTCAGAGAACTTATGTCTTTATTGTGGAGGTGATGGTCATTTCCTCAGAGATTGTCCTGTTCGGCCAAAAGATCGAGTCCGCCGCTCTTAACGGGGGGATCGGTGGACAAGTTGGGATCTATTCCCCGGGAGACTGTTAAAGTTTCATCTGGTTCTCGTTGTTGTCTACCTCTTACTTTAATATTTGATCAGGAGAGTTTTGATGTTTCGGCTCTAGTAGATTCAGGTTCTGATTTTAATCTTATTGATCAAGCGGTTGTGGACCAGCTTCGTGTACCTGTGGATCATTTACCCGAACCACTCCAGGTCTCATCATTGGATGGGCAAAATTTGACCCTTATTACTCATCGCACACGACCTTTGGAGGTGATAGTTTCCGGCAACCATCGAGAACAACTTTCTTTTTTTGTCTTCCCGGTTAAGCGTTCACCTGTGGTTTTGGGTATAGCTTGGTTAAGGGTCCATAATCCGCAGTTCAATTGGGCTGAGTCCCGATTAGAGTCATGGTCACCTTCTTGTCATTCCCGTTGCTTGCAGTCTGCTCGACCCGTAGTGGTCTCCTCTTCCCTAACTAATTCCGGAGACGTTATTGATCTGTCTCGCGTTCCTGAGGATTACCACGACTTGCAGCAGGTCTTTAGTAAGACTCAGGCTTGTTCTCTGCCCCCACATCGCCCATACGATTGTGCGATTGACCTGTTACCTGGGGCCCCCTTTACCGGCGAGTCGACTCTATAACATCTCCAGGTCAGAACGTCAATCGTTGGAGAAGTACATTGGTGAGTCTTTGGCTACGGGGTTAATTCGTCCTTCTTCTTCCCCATTAGGGGCTGGGTTCTTTTTTGTGGGAAAGAAGGACGGAACCCTTCGACCCTGTATTGATTATCGAGGGCTTAACCAGATAACGGTCAAGAATAAATACCCACTTCCTCTATTATCATCAGCCCTTGAGCCAGTCCAGAATGCCAAAGTTTTCACTAAGCTCGATTTGCGCAACGCTTATCATTTGGTTCGGGTGAGACAGGGGGATGAGTGGAAGACAGCTTTTAAGACTCCGTTAGGTCACTTTGAGTACCTAGTAATGCCTTTTGGCTTGTGTAATGCCCCAGCAGTGTTTCAGGCATTAGTGAACGATGTCCTGCGGGATTTTTTGAATGTTTTTGTGTTCGTCTATTTAGACGATATCCTGATTTACTCTCGTGACCTAGATCAACACAAACAACATGTTAGGCTTGTTCTCCAGCGGTTGCTAGAGAATCGCCTGTTTGTAAAAGCCGAAAAATGCGATTTTCACCAGACTTCAGTTTCTTTTCTCGGTCTTATTTTGGAGGGGGGGGCAAGTAAGATCAGACCCAGAAAAGATTAGAGCGGTAACAGAGTGGCCAGTTCCTGAGTCACGTAAACAGCTTCAACGGTTCCTAGGGTTCGCTAATTTCTATAGGCGATTTGTCAGGAACTATAGTCAAGTAGCTTCCCCGTTACATGCTCTTACCTCCACCAAGGTTCCTTTTTTCTGGAGTCCTGAAGCCGATGAGGCGTTTAAGAACCTTAAATCCCGTTTTTCCCAGGCTCCTATACTAGTTCACCCTGATCCTTCCAGACAATTCACACTTGAAATAGATGCTTCCAACACTGGTGTAGGAGCGGTCCTCTCCCAACAGTCTGAGACAGATAATAAACTTCACCCTTGTGCATTCTTTTCCCGTCGCTTGTCCCCTGCTGAACAGAATTATGATGTAGGCGATCGGGAATTATTAGCTATTAAGTTAGCCTTGGAGGAGTGGCGGCACTGGCTAGAGGGATCCGAGCAGCCCATCATAATTTGGACAGATCACAAAAACCTCTCCTATCTGCAGACAGCCCGCAGACTCAACTCTAGGCAAGCCCGTTGGTCATTATTCTTCTCACGATTCAACCTCACCATAACCTACAGACCAGGCTCCCGAAACATTAAACCCGATGCGCTTTCTCGTCAGTTTGCTCAAGTGGAACAAGAGAGACAACCGGATTTAATTCTTCCTCCATCATGCACAGTTGGAGCTTTGCATTGGGACCTAGAGGACAGGATTAATCAGGCCCTGTTATTAGATCCGGATCCTGGTACGGGCCCACCGGGATTAAAGTATGTTCCCCGATCTGTTCGTCCTGAGGTTTTACGTTGGGTTCACGATGCCAAGTTTTCCGCCCATCCGGGCATTTATAGAACCCAGTCTCAGGTGTCTCGGCGATTCTGGTGGCCATCGTGGACCAAGGACGTCAGAGACTACGTTTTAGCCTGTCCTGTCTGCGCCCAAAATAAGTCGTCTAACCAGCCGCCTTCTGGGTTATTGAATCCGCTTCCGATTCCCAAACGTCCATGGTCTCACATAGCTGTCGATTTCGTTACTGGACTCCCTGTTTCCCAAGGCATGTCAACTATCTTAACTGTGGTTGACCGTTTTTCCAAGTCCTGTCATCTCATACCCATCCGTAAGCTACCTAACGCTCTCCAGACTGCCCAACTCCTCATTAAACATGTTTTCAAGCTCCATGGAATTCCTGTTGACATTCTCTCTGACCGGGGTCCCCAGTTTGTTTCTCAGGTCTGGCGGCACTTTTGCTCTGCTCTGGGTGCCCGTTACACGCTCACCTCCGGATACCATCCTCAAACCAACGGTCAGACTGAACGAATGAATCAACAATTAGAAACCACCCTCCGTTGCCTCACGTCATCTACTCCTTCCGACTGGAACAAGTTTTTGCCTTGGGTAGAGTATGCCCTGAACTCTCATATCACCTCAGCCACGGGACGTTCACCTTTTGAAGTTGCATTAGGATATCAACCACCACTCCTACCTTCAGACGAACTCAGGATTCCCTTCACCTCCGTTAACGATTATATTGCTCGCTGCCAGAAAATATGGAAAGAGACAGTTACAGCCCTCACTCGCACCGCAGAGCGGAGCAAGAGGTTTGCCGACCAGCACCGCAGACCAGCTCCCCATTATCGCCCCGGTCAGAGGGTTTGGTTATCATCCAGAGATGTTTTGACTAATCCATCCGCCAAGAAACTTGCTCCCCGGTTTACAGGTCCCTATGAAATAGAAACAGTCATCAACCCCACCACTGTCCGCTTACGTCTTCCTCCTCACTCTCGTGTTCATCCCACTTTTCACGTATCCCAGATTAAGCCTGTTTTGGACAATGATTCTTACCCTCCTTCCGGACCCCCTCCACCCTCCCAGGACAGTCAGAGTTCTCGCGTCTCCAGGATTGTAGATGCCCGTCGACGTGGAAGGGGTTACCAATACCTCGTGGATTGGGTGGGTCGCAGCTCGGAGGATCGCTCATGGGTATCTGCAGCCACCATCGCCAATGAGGAATTGATCCGAGACTTTTGGTCTACTCAACCCAGCACATCTTCGTCTGGGCCGCCAGGAGGCGGCCGTTGAGGGGGGGGGTAGTGTCAGGATTCTCTGTGTTGGCTGCTAACTCTACTCCGCAGGTGTGCTTAGTTGGCTGAGGAGGCGTGGTCCACACCTGCAGCTCGTTGCAGGCGGCTTCCTCTGGCTTCTTAAGCAGAGCACTGGCAGATGGAAGACGCCGGAGCCTTAACCAGTCGTGGTACGACGTGGCCTCAGTCCCAACTCTCGGAAACCAGCTTGTGAGTTTTTTGTTGCTCATCCTTTTGAGTAATTTTTGTACCTCTCTGTGCTCCAGATTTTGGTGCTTGGATGCACTCACCTGTCTTGACGTCTCGTCCGAAGAAACAGACCAGCAGACCTGTCGGCTCAGATTTTGCTCTGGCGCTCCCCTCATACTTCCTGGAAATTACCCAGCGAGGGCTGAGATCCCCTTTCCCGGGTGCTGTTGGTTCTGTGCTCACTCTGGTCAATCCATCTGTCAACCGCTGCCGATGAGGTCATCTCGGATTCCTCACCAGCTACATCTGCCGCCCTCAGCCACTAGCCACCTATCTCCATCAGAGTAGTCACATAGAGTTCTCCTGACGCTACTTCTTCCCGGTTAGGTCCGCCCTGCCTAATGGTAAGCAGCGCAACTCTTAGTCGGTTTTTCTGGCTTTCCTTATGAAGAACTCACGTGCTCTCTCTCTTACAGTCTCTCCAGCCTTGACGTTCTGACCCAGCCGAGTACCAGTAGTCCGTCCATAAACCTGCTTATTTTTCCTTTAATAAAAGAACTTAAAACTGTGTTTTGCCTCCCGTTCGTATCTGCATGTGGGCTCGTCATCTGAAAACCATGACAGAAATTAGACCAGTTCACTGCCTTTGTTTTATTCCAAATCTTCATTATTAAGACGTTGAAGCCAAAAGGGAAGAAAGGATAACCTCAACCATTTAGCCGGAGAATGTCAAGTAGCTCTCACAATAACGTGTTGAAACTGAAACCATACAATATTTTATAATTACAGCAAAACTCTGTCCTGTGAGGGAAAAGTCCTCTTCACTGAAGGAGTGGGGATTCTATTGAGAGTTCACACAATGCAAGTTACTATATGTAGAAAGCTAAATATATGGAGCAGTATACAAAAAACGATGGATAAATAGGAATATGTTACTTATCTGTCTATTTGATTTTATTAAACAGATTTTAAACATTGAATGCTTTAATAAAAGGACTATTGTTAACATGAATTACTGCCTCGCTTCTTTGTTAAATAGTGGGATTTTGTACACAATCCTGGATGCTTTGTTTTTATTTGATTCATTCAGAGAAGAGTTTATATCCATTTCAGGTCAAGATACTTTTTAGGATTATTTAATATATTGTTTGGTTAATAAAACATAATAATGCACAATATGGCTTTGTTCTGTCTGATTTTGCTTAACATTCATTTACTTATTCAGTGACATCATCCAAGTTACCATATTTGATCAGGCAGGTATTGATTAAATTGAAAATAAGTGTGGGACTTAAATATATCCTTCTTTATCTAATAATTAACAAATTGTGTGATAGTTGCTGGGTTTTGTTGGCTTGAGCACCTGCCCCCCCAAAATGTCTGCATACGCTCGGTCACCTGGTGCCAAATGCACAGAGGAGACTCCAGACATCCAGGAATCTTTTACCAAAGAAATCCCCTCCATCCTGAAGACGGTGGTTTGCTCTAAAAGACCAAATGTCTGCAGAAACCATCCAGTTTGGGTAGAACAACGGCACCAGCTGGACCAAAGGAAGGAAACTTTCTCTGTACTTTCCCAAGAGATTCTGATGGAAAAGTTAAAGGATTATCCTGTGGCTCCAAAGCTTTAGTCTTCCCTTTTTTCACCTTTTTAATCTGTTCTCCTGGATTAACATATCATAAAAGTCTGATATAAACCACTTAAACAGCTTTTATTTTTATCACATTATGTTGCCAAAAGTATTCCCTCATCTCTCTTCCCACACATTTAGACCTGAGTTACATCCCATTATGAGTTGGTAGTAGAGATGCACCATCCAGGTTTTTCTGATCCGATCCGATCCGATACTGATCTGATATCGATCCGATATTACTGTTGAATGAATAAAGCGTGTACCTAGCCGTGTGAGGGAAGTTATGGGGCTTGAAATAAACATTGTTACAGAAAAAGTTCTGCATGTTCTTTAGCGTGGTGCTTTTGGAGGTGCTTATTTAAGTCTGTGGTGCTGAATCTACCAACCTTACCCCCCCCCCCCCCCCCCCCCCCCCCCCCCCACACCCCACCCCTCGCAGCTTACGCCTTACAGATGCTGCATGCTGCAGTCGGACCTGTTGGTGCATCAAGTTTGAAATGTTTCCAACTAGCAGACGTGGTTCGGTCCGGTACTTGCTCTATGCTGCTCTGCGATGCAAACATAGAATAGAAATGACTAGATCGGCGTAACTGAATGGCTGTGTATGATATTAGTAAAAGAAAAAGAAATGACTGGATCGGAATGCTGGATCGGCATCAATCATCTGATATCCGGTCTAGCTAATTATTCAGTATCAGAGCCGATATCTGATCTGGGTATCGGATCGGTGCGTCTGTAACATACGAGGCTCCCACAGGGTTTAAGGGTTTGTTTTTAGATAAAATTATCCTTTGTTGCAGGAAAGCATGTGTGTGGTCAGACACTGATGCTGAACAACACGCTTGGCTCGCAGTTTTCTCTCTAACTGATCCCAAAGGTGTTCTAGAGCAGGCAAGTCAATTCTTTAAAATGTCTTTATTTCTCTATGACCAGATTTCTTTTTTCAATCTTGTTGTACTTGTGACAATTACAGTAAGGTTTGTTCTGATCTATTCTCTTCTGGTTCTGCCAAGCCAAATTTGCTCATCCGTGTCTTTGTTTTTCTGCAGCGGTGGCCGATCCTGTTGGAACAGGAAGGGACCAAACCCCAAAACGCTGTCGCCAAGTTAAGAGCAGGAAATTGTCTAAATAGGTCTTTATATGCTGGAACTGCATGATTGCCAGAGAGAAAGCTTGATTCATCATTCTAGAAAACACACCTCCACTGCTTTGGTGTGCAGTGCTGGTGGGCTTTACACCACTGGAACCCCCACTTTACATTGTGAGAAGGCTTGGATGTAGCTGCTAGGCTTTAAAACCCAAACAGCCATTTTTGTCCTAAGTAGCTGAATAAAACTCTTTTAGAGCCATAATGTCACATGACTTTTGGGAAAAAAAGATCATTTTTGTTGCTCTTAAATAACAGCTAATTTATTTCTTTTTTAGGTGTTAATATAGAGGGAAATGAAAACCTTGTGCAAAAAGCATTGTTAGCTTATCTTGTATGAGCTGTTGCTATTCGAGGAAAATAATGTAAACAGAAAGCACACAGTTTCCAACCTAATGACAAGAAGAATTGATCAAAAAAGATATTACTGCTACTTTTAGTGTCATTGTGTTGAGAAAATCTGATGCAATCATTCCATGAAAAAGCTGTAAACCTGCTAAAATGTGTATTATTTTATCTATGTTCAAATATGGCTGCTTTTTTAAAGGATTTTTGACCATTTTAAGATTATTAAGAGCCAATGTGGACGGTCCAAAGCTCCACCTGAGACTACAGGTTGCAGAGCCCAGAGCTAAGCCAGGGGAATCCGTCATGAAGCTCAGGCTGTTCTTACAAAACTCTGAAGGCTAACTTTGATAACTGAACTCTGCAGAAGTGTGTTAACCTTTGCAGACTTTTACAAGTTGCCATTATTGCCAGTTATTTGTTCTGAAACCACTAACAGCTGGCTCTGGAGTATCAACTGGTGAGAAAATCTCACATGTGGACGCAGTGCACAGCTGGCGTGCCATCATGGAGCGATGCAGATTCCCAGAGCTCCTGAGGGCGAGCCACTCTGCCACAGACAGGAAGCCGTCTGCAGGCCTGGAGGCTCAAACATTCACACCTGTAGCAGCGGAAATGGTTTAAACTGCTGGTGGACGCATGGTTGTGTCACTGTGGTGTAACTTTATGTCTTTAATCAGCTTAGAGAAAAGAGCTGTACGTTTTTATTAACCTTTGCTATGTGCGTGTGGTTGGGGGGTATGTTATGTTTATGTCTTATTTTATGTCTTTTTATCAGTTTTATCAGCAGTAAGTAGACAAAAACTGATTATTATTAGATGTGGCTTTTTCCGACAGACTTTAATAAACTGTTAGATTTTCTGTGAAGATTTATTTTAACAGATATTAGGAAAACATAGATATAGGTAATACTTTTAACTTTTTAAATGCAGTTTTCTATCTCGTTGGTCATGTGCAGACAATGCTTCAGCTGACTGATTAGATTTCTGATGAAATCATGAAGCTTAGCATATTTTAATGTAGCTGAGTCCCAGGTGGTCCTTTTTGGCTTTACAGTCCACTAAACATCCATGAAACATTTTCAAACGGCTGAATTTGTCTTGTGTCGTAGCCTTCTTTCAGCCAGGTGACCTGCAGTGCACAGCAACAGGTTGGGGAGGGGCGGCACAGCTTTACTCTATGCAGAAAGTTTTGTGGGTTTGAAACCAGATGGCCGTTGCCAGAAAGTAATTCTCTCTCTGATACAAAGATGAAATTCTGGATAATCTGACTGAAAATGGGAATGTGCTCACCAAAATAAAGGCGTCTGTCGTCAGCGGCTTCCTCGTAGGGACCGACCTGCTCTGAATTGATTTCAGCTTAGGTAACTCTCCGGTTCGAGGAGAGGGAGGAAGGGAAGTTGAAGATCAACAAATCCTGGTGACATTTCAGCCTCGCTTTTCAGCACAAACATGTCTTGATATCTTAAAACGGTGTCACCGCTCACTAGGCTGGAGGACCTTGGCCTTAAATATGATATTATGTGACAAGCTTCCCGCGAAACTGTGGCCTCGCAGTGACTGGTGCTGCTGCACGCTCCGTAATCGTCAGATGACAAAGGCTCACTTCCTCACAGCACAGCGTGCACGCTTTTACAGTCAGCATAAAAACTTACCATCACCTTAAAGTTTTAGCACTTTGGATCCAGGGAAGTAAATTGTAAAGTGGAGGCACATAAATAGTATATGCCGTGGTCATTCTCTTGATAAAGCTCGAATGGTATTTAAATTTACAAGTACTGTAAAGAGCAGGGTGGGTAAAATCTGCAAGATGCAAAATTCAAGCTGCAGAACAGATATGAACAGAAAAATACATCTCCATATATATATATATATATATATATATATATATATATATATATATATATATATATATATATGGAGATGTATTTTTGTCTGAGTGCTGAAGGCTTCATTGCACAACACTGAACTTTGCGTATCTTTGTATTCAGTGCCTTTCTCTGATACCGCTGAATAAAATTGAGGGCAAGCAGCTGCCTTTAGAGGGCATCTAATCATTGAATAGCATCTGATGGTGTGAAATCTGATCTGAGGATAAATGCAGCTGTTCTCTGAAGGCTTGTTAGAGAAGACCAAGACAGATCAGAGGGAAAGTCAAGGGAAGCTTTGAAGCTGAGTTAGGATATAAAACAATATCCTCACAGAGGTCAGAGAGACAGCTAAGATGCCCATAGTAACTCTGGAGGAGCTGGAGAGATGAGATTCACTGCTCAGGTGGAAGGGTCTGCCAACAAGACAACTGCTAGTTGTGTAATCTACAAATCAGACCTCCATGGAAAAGTGTTGAGACAAAAGCCGTTGTTAGACGTGAAAGAACACGAAAGAAGGTGCTATAAAATGTCATTTGTGGCAGAGAGCTAAGAGTGCGTGCATCGCCCCGAACACATGATGAAAACACATGGGAAACGGAGCGGTGGCATCATCATGCTGAGTCTGTGGAAGATGCATGAAGAGAAATACCAGAGCAGTCCCAGAAGAAAACCTGCTAGATGCTGCAAATGAGCCTGACCCTAAAGAGAGCCAACGGTTTAAATCAATCATCAAGTTATGCGTCATAAGGCCCAGTCAGTCCAGACCAGATAGAGTATCTGATGCAAAACATTAAAAACGCATGTTTACAGAAACGTTTGATCAATCTGACTCAGACTGAGCTGTTCTGCAAAGGACCGCTGGCAACATTTTCACCCGGGCAAAACGTGGTAAAGACATTTCTCAAAAGAACCTGGAGTCGTAAAAAAGGAGTTTGTTGAATCCCAATTAAAGGAAACAGAGAGAAAACACAGCAAACAGCTCCTCTGGCCAGATGAGACCAAATCTGAACCTCTTGGCCCGTCTGCAGCAGAAAGCTGACCACATGTAATCCCTCTGAACGCATAGCAGCGGTGAAACAAAGCGAAGGCAGCATCATGCTGTGGGATTGTGGGTAAATTGGTCAAAATTACTGTGAAGACATCAGAAGCTAAAAGCTGTTATAGGCAGCTAAGATTTTCAGACTGAGGTGGGCCTAAACATACAGCAGAGCTACAGAGGAATGGTCTGGCCCATAAATCCCATTAAAATACACATTTAAGAAGCATGCAATCCTCTTCTAAGCGTTCCCTCCTTCTGCCGAACCTTATTTGTGTAGTTTATTCCTGCTCAGTTGCCACATTTCACCCTCCAACATCCCGCTAATATCTTTATTCCCTCCCGCACAGAGGAAAAAAAGCCAGGAGATCATCCAGCTGCTCCTTTTCTTTCCGCACTGGTCCCAGTCCGGTCGGATTTCTGCGAAAACCCTCCACATTAACATTTAAATCCCCTCATAACCGCATGGTAGCGTTGCAGACAGAGCCAGCAGATCATTCATCGGCTCTAATCTATCCGCTCCTTGTTCTCAGACCAGGGCTCCTTTTGCTCAAAGCTTAACCCGCCGCGCGTAAAATCCCGCAAGGAGCCTGCGCGTTTCCTCCCACCTCCAGATCTGGGGTTGTCGGTGCGGGCCGAGAGAAGCAACAGACTGACCCGAGCGGGAAGGGGTTAAATAAGTGGATTTTAGTGGAAGCTGTCAACAGCTTGCGCAACAGTGGATGCTGCTTCTCTCATGGCCCAAGGTTACAATAACTGGCACAAAAAAACAAACAAGCAGCCAAACAGCGAGGAAAAGTTTGGATTATGGAGAGAAAATATGAATATGTCTGACATGTGACTGTCTGATCACTCGTGTGATTTCTAGATCGGCGTCAGAGAGCAGGCAGCAAGGACGGCTGGAGCTCGGCGGCCAGGCAGCAATCATCGCCTGGGTATGAATTTCCCAGCGCCTCAATGCGCTCGGAGCATACGCACTTATCTGTGCGGCCACGGCGCGCACACACCAGCACAGCAGTCATCATCACACAGAACGTGCATCAGTGAAAGTCATCCAGACTTACCATTTTTAAAAAAATCCCTTAACGCCGTCATAGAGTCCAAAAAACGCAACGTCGCTCCAAGCTTTCCTCAAATAAGCGCGTATTCCACTGCAGAGCCGCAAGCCGAGCGGTACGCTAAGAGGAAGAGAGAGCAGAGAGAGCAGAGAGAGGAGGAGAGAGAGAGAGAGGAGGAGAGAGCAGAGAGAGAGAGAAGAGAGAGAGAAAGCGAGTGTGCGTAGCTCTCGCTCTACCCGCTCTCCCTCTCTCTCTCTCTCTCTCTCTCTCCCTCTCCCTCTCCCTCTCTCTCTCTCCCTCTCTCTCTCTCAGATTGATTCAGCGTTTCCAGGCGCTGCGCTGCCGCCGCTGGTGCGTTGGGAATTGTCTCAGAGATCTTCAGGTGGATGCGAGCGGCGGAGGACGCGCTGAGGAGCCGCTGGACTCACGGCGCAGCTGCAGTCCCGTCGTTTATGTTCCAACACAAAGCTAATCAGCAGAAGTCCTGCAGCGACCAGCATGCCACCGTGCGTTACGTGCAGTTTGGTAAGAAGTGGTCGGAGTTGCAGCGAATCCAGGGCATCCTCTGACGGCGGCGGACGCTGTTTTTTACGGCGACAGTTGCAGGAACATTTGCTGCTTGGCAACGCGGCTCCACCTGTACGGAGCGCTGCAGCCTCTGCAGACACCGTCACAGCCACGCTGCCCTATGCAGCCGCATTTCAATAAATTACAATATTATGGAAAAGTTCATTCCAGATTTAGATCACTTTCACACAAGGTTCCACATTTCCATCATTTGTTTATGTTCATGCTGATGGTTTAAAGCAAACCAAAGCAAAAATGTTGTTTCTGGGAATTTTATAGCTTAATAAAAAAGACTTTTGACTTGATAATTGTGCAGCAGACGGTCTGTTCAACCCTCCAGCCAGACGATAAAAAATCAGATCGCTGTATCCAAACATATTGGTGGGACATTTAGTGGAAGGAAAAGGTGCATAAGCAACATGAATGACAGGAAATACTGTATAGTCTAATTAACTGTGATTATTTTAAATAAAGGGAATTACTTGTTAAAATTGTATCTAGCTGGATCTAACCATAATGGGAAATTGAGTGGAAGGAAAAACTTATTTTTTGCCTTTTCCATGGGCATTTGATAATCTTAGTTGTTAAAAAAATTAAGTAAAAAATGTGATAGAAGGATGTGTACAAACAGCAGGGAGATGATTGTGAAGCAAAGTTAATTCAGGATCTTACTGTTAGTGGAGGCAGTGCACCCACCCAGGAGCTGCACCTGTCCCGTCCCTGTGCTGGGGTTCCCTGACCCAGAGGTGACATCAGAGCCGTCTTTCCTCAGCTGAGGGGAAAAGGATTCAAAGTCCTCTTTTTAGGTGAAGGTACATTTTCTTCTGTAAATCAAAAGTTCAAGAGTCAGGAGGAAGAATGGAGAGTGGAGAGGCCCTAAACCAGAGGTACCTGAGGTCCAGAGTGATTTTTTTCTGCATAAGTGATGGTTTTCTCTGAGGTTGGTCCACAAAGTGCTTGACTGGCCAGACAACAGCTCTGGTCCAAACCCCCACGGAGACCTGGATGATAAAAGACACCAGAGGCAACGATGCAGACAAGCTGAAGGGCACGATCAAAGCAACCTGGGCTTCCTCAGCAGAACCACAGGCTGATCACCTGAATGCCACGCCGCCACGATGCACTCATTTATTCCCAACCAAGTGTTGAGTGCATACTGTATCATACATGGACATAATTTTCAGTTTGCCTCCATCTCTTTATGAAAAATCATTTGTATTGAGTTCAGTTCTATTAATTTGTATCCATGTAGCGCCAGTTTTCAACAGCTGTACTAATAATCCAGACAGATTGGCTAAAAGGTTTCCTGTGGAAGGACTTCTAAACAATAACTGAGTTATTGAATGAGGAAACGGTGGAGTGATGAAGTTCCAGCACTTTTATTGAGAAACAGAGCAGAGATCCCATAGATGGAAAGTAATCACACCCCTCGGTCCCGCTGCAGTCTGCGTCTGCCTGTCTCACTCCACCGTTTCCTTATTCAGTCATTCTGAGAAGTTATTGTTTAGAAGTCCTCCAACAGAAACCCAGCAGACTGCATGGACTCACTGACTCCTCCCCAGATCAGCATAGAGCCACAGTCGACAGATTGGTCTTGTGTAATATTTAAATTCTAATAATAATCACCAAAATTAACAGAAAAACGTATAAAAAATCTCAGTGTGCCTGAGTGGAGGATGCACTAACTCGCTCGGCGCCGTTCCCTTTTGAAGGGGATGTAAGGCTGATCCTGGGTGAGAGCAGTTTATCAAAGGCTCCCCAGGGAGGGATAACAGAGGCAAAAGTTAAGGTCAGCTTAAAGGGAAAAGGTCTGCCTGGGATTGAGCCGTCACTCACCTCAGCAGGATATTAAACGGAGGACGTTGGAGTGTTGGTGGGGTGATTAGTGCAGGACTGATGACTCTTTGCAGTTTGTCGTCACAGCCACGTGTGAGGAGGACCTGCTGGTTCAGATAGAAACGGATCGCTGCAGAGCAGAACCCCCACAGGAGCTGCAGCTTTAGAGACGCTCTAACCGACCACCAGCTAGCCACCATGAGGGTTTTACATCAGGACCCACTCTTCTCTGCAGGACTGCTGTAATTCAGCCTCACCGGAGGCTTTCTCAGCATGTTTAAGGTTGTTTAACAGCGTCTCTATCACATTTAAGTTCAGACTTTGACTAGGCCACTCCCAATCCTTTATTTACTTTTCAGAGGTGGAATTGCTGATGTCCTTTGGATCTTTTTTCTGCTGTGTGAAATAGGAGGGCTGAATATTCAGCAGGACTTTCTGCTACAGAGCCAGATGTGTGGTTCCATGACTGACTGTAAAACATTTAGGAACTGATGCACCAGCAAACTACCACTATGTTACTTTCATGCCAAGTGAAACGGGACGCACACCTTCTTAAAAGTCATCAGTCCATAGAACATTTTCCCAGAGGCCATTAAGATGTGTTTTTTTTTTTTTTTTTTTTGGTAAATGTGAGATGGGCCTTTTTGGTTTTTGGGCCAACGGTGGGTCTACCTTAGATTTCAGTCTGGTTCTTCTCCTTGAATCACGAAGTCTGACCTTGAAGCAAGTGAGGCCCGCGGAGCTTCAAATGCTATCCTGCCATCTTTTGTGACCTTCTAGATGAGCCGCTGATGAGCTCCTGGAGTCATTTTGGTAAGTTGGCCACTTCTAGGAAAGTTCTTCATCACTCCGTGTTTTCTCAGTGAGTGAATAAGAGCTCTCATTGTGGTTATCTGAGCTTTTGGATTCCCAAACTGATTAGTAACCCTTTCCAGACCTACACCTGTCAGCTGTGGCGTCTCTACATGTGGGGCCCACCAGATGTCGCTGTGGAGCTCTATGTTCATTATAACTAGTGGGACAGGATCGTTCTTTATAGAGTAATATTGATTCTCTTACCAATAAGATTCTGTTTTAAACATCTGTGTTAATATATCTAAGTCTGCCAGAAAACTGAGCTCAGCAGCTAAATCCTCCTAAGGGACCTGGATATTGGGGCCGGCCCACCAGCGTTTGCTTAAATAATGAACATCTGAAATCTCAGAGAGCATGACCATCACGCTCTCTGTAGACATAGTGGGGCATAAATCCTACGGCCCCAAGCGTCCAATCAAAATGCTGCAAATGCAGACGTTATGTTTACATTCTGCTGGATAGAAAGACCATCTAGTGTCGGTTAGCCTTGTTAGCTCATTAATGGATTGATGTGAATCTGTTCAATAAATGAACAATTATGAGTGAGCCTTTAACTGTAATTTTATGTATAAAATGGATTTTCTAGTTTGTTGGTCGAGGCTTAATTATGTGTTTAATTTAAAATTTTATCAAAGTCAGGTTGTATTCATCACAAAAAAATTTATTTCTGCTAATTGGCGTTGAGTTTTGAACTTATTACTGCCTTTCAGTGACTTTCTTTCTCAGCTGATGTTGCTTTTTAGACGTCTTTTAGCCCACTTTGAGTTGTCAGTCTGGTTCTTCTTTATCACACTGAAATCATTCAGTTGTGGTCTTCACAAAGTGGAGCAGCAATGCTCTGAGGTGCGTCTGAGAGCAACTGGTTTTGGTGCTGTCTCTTTAAATCTACAGGAGACTCTTCACACCCCGCCCCCCTGCAGGTCTCAGAGCGTCCCACCCCGTTCAGCCATTTTTGCAGCATGCTGGGTATAAATGATGAACAATTCATCATTTATTCATTTAAGCTTCGGCATCCTTCAGTTTGAGCTACAAAATCGTTCTGAGAAATAAAAATGGTCAGATTTAACGCAGTTAGTAAGCTGGACGTCCATGACCTGGTTTTGCAGCTCTGCAGCAAATATTGTGACGTAATTGTAAAAAAAAAAAACGTAAAAGGGAACAGAGAAAACTGAACGGCTTGAATGATATGACCTAAAGAGAAAATAAAGATGTCCATGCATCGCCTGACTACATTAAAGTTTTCTGCACTCATATACGCCACGTGCTCAGCAAAATGTATTTAAGGTCTATTTGGATGACATCTCCCCTTTAAGGGATTCCTTGATTTTGCTGATATGCGACTCATGAAATTAAAGTCAGCTTTCCCAAATATGTTGTTAATCACCAGAAGCAGGATTAAACTACAGGTGAGGGGAGCAAGTGCTTTAAAAGTGTTATAACTCCCTAATAAATAGAATCCTAGTTTAAAAACTGTGTTTGGGTGATATTAAATGTCCTTTAATGTGAAAACTAAAAATGTGAAAGAATAAGACATCTGAACAGCTTCCCACCTGTAACCCCCCCGGTCAGTGGTCATAATGTTACGCCTGATGCGTGTATGCACTGATGGCGGCCGTGGAAGGAGCCTCGGCATCGCAGCCTGTCCCGCTCCTGCTTCATCTCGGCACCAGGGACTCTCTCTCAGCTTTTGCATTGCGTCGCTCCTTCCTCCCCCCTCCTCCTCCTCCTCCTCCTCCTCCTCCCTCGCTCTATTAAATTTCCAGTCACACAACAGTGCAGTGGATATCCCTCCCTTTCGCTGACTCCCCCCCTCCCAGACCTTCTCCTCATACCTCAGCAGGTTGTGGAGGTGTTGTCCTCCTGCATCTCTCCCTAGCCTGACTCTATTGACTCTTCTCTCCTTCGCTCTGCTTTGAACCTCTCACCCAGCCGCTCTCCTTCTCCTCTTCCTCCTCGGCTCGTTATTCAGAGGAGCTTTCTCACGTTCCCCCCCCCCCCCCTGTTTGTGTCTGTGTGCTGCAGTGTCTACCCAGGCTGTGGTGTGGAGCGTAACCTCCCTTTTCCCTCCCTGGCCGTGGTGTTTGTGCAGCGCCTGCTCCGTCAGCCTTTAGCCGGCTGATTGAGTGGACACCGCAGGCCCATAATGAATAAAGATGGGAGCCTCTGTGAGGATTAATGCGCCTCATATGAAGATAAAAAGCAGAGCTCTGAGGGCCGCTCCCTCCTCCTGCGCTGGGCTTGCCTTTCAGCCGTGGGGGGGGGGGATGGACCGGTTCCGTCCGGCTCTGGGGTCGTGCTCGGGTCCGGGGGCGTCCACACCGGTTGCTGTGCTGGGCTGAAAGCGCCAGCCTGTTGGGGGCCTTTCCTGAATGGCCTGCTGGGAGGAAGCAGAGGAAGAGGAGGAAGAGGAGCAGGCCTTGCCACAGACTGAACTCTGCACAGCCTCCCGGCTCTGAAACACACACCCTGATCCGTGTCCCAGGGTAAAACAGCACGCCTCCAGCTCCAGAGACCAAAGCGAACTCTCAGGCCATCGTGACAGCCAGGTCAGGGCTGAACGCTCTAACACACTCAGCCAGGCGCTGAGTTTTCACCTGCAGAGAGGGAAGATGCTCTTTTAACCAGAGCTAACCAGACTCCAGCACTAAAACCACTAACAGCTGCTTCATCCGACCCGGCACGATCGTCTCAACCTCCTTTATCCTCTAAAGTTGGGTTCAAACTGCTGAACCTGCAGCATTACGGCGGATTAACAACAGAATCAGATGCGTCGTGTCTTTAGTGTTCAGGATTTAATAGAATAGATCATGAACTGGACCTGAACTGGGTTAGATTGAACTCCTAAAATAAAAACACACCCTGTCGTATTTCTGGTGCAAAAATACAGGAGAGGTTCTGGGGTCCTTAGCAGCTTCTGACCTAATGCGTCTGGAATCATTTATCTGATTCCCCACATTGTCATTAATTACTAAAACATGAAGCCAAAGTTTGTTAAGAGCCCTGCAGACCCAGCAGCTTGTAGTTCCTGCAGCACCAGCTCTAAAGTCGCTGTGGAGGAACTTGGCCTGCTCTTCTTTAGCTAACGCTTTAGCTCTTTTAACTTTGCAACCTTCCTCATCTGCACCACCACAGCATGTTTAACTAGACCATTTCAGGGATTCTGTAGATTTGCTAAATTTGGGATCACAGGCTGAATCTCTTTACAGAGCCAGGACTCTTTAGCCAAAGCAGAAGAACTGTCTGAATATCAGTTAGGAAGGAGGTAGGAAGAGGAGCCTGTCTGCTCCATCCTGCATCTAGTTTTCCCCAGGAACCTCACAGCGCTGAGGAGCCTTATGGTATCCCACAATCCTTTGCGTGACATGACGTACAACCACAGCTAAATGCTGAAATCCACCAAAATGTCCAGAGAGCACTTTGTAGTTCATTTTCAGAAGAACTGATGATCCAGTTTGGTTTAAGCTTCAGCTCTCAGACAGATTATGACCTTATGCTTCAGTTTTTATAGGTTGGCACCTGAACGAGCCCAAATCACCCCCCCCCCCCCCCCCCCCCCCCCCCCCCCCCCATGCTTCAGTTATGACATACTGAGTCTTCTGGTGGATTCAGATGAAACTGAAGACCTGAATCTTTCTGCTGCTTTCTCTCTCCACCCCTCAAAGCCAGCTCTAATTGTTCAGTGATGAACTTTAACCTCTAACATGCCAACCGAGGCCTGTAGAGTCACAGATGGACCCCCACCAGCAAGTTTGAAATATTTTACACTTAATCTACATTCTACATGATGAACTTCCAATAGTTTGGACATGGTCATTCAATCTAGAGCCATTGCTGATGTCTTTCCATCCTGGCGCTGCCTTAAAGATGGAGATGTCGCTCTGGGGATAATTTACTCAAGGACTCTTATTTAAAGCTGGCTGCTACTTTTCCTCTTCAACATTACGGACACAGCAAGGGTGTGCTTGGTTTTTCCATTCATCTTTATAATTTTGAATTAATCCGTGTTGAATGCATCATGGCACGACAACATTTTCACTGAAAAGGTAATGACAAAATTTTTCACTACGTTTCATTTTCCTCACCCTGCAGCCTAAACTCACCGTATTCTTCTTTTTACCACGACTTTATCACACAAAAAAAAGACAAATTAGTCCTGAATTTGGAAAGTTCTCATCTACTGCAGCCATCAAAGCTGCGTGTGGTGAGGCTGATGCTTTGACTTTCCGTCGGTGTTCTCTGGCCACAGGAAGGGAATCAGCTGAGGAGGGCGGGGTTCATTAGGATGGAGGTTTTCCTGACACGTCCCACCAGGAGGAACCCTCGGGTCAGACGCAGTACTCCTGGTCCTCCTGGGAATACCGTGGGTTGAGTAGTTTTGGCCATGACCTGATCTTACATGGACGGATAAATGAAGACCCAGATAATATTTTACTTAACAGTGTAAATTTGTAAAATCTTTGCTTTATTTTACTTTTATTTCAGAGAAAATCAGATTTTTTTATATGAAACCTTATGCAGAGAGACTCTTTAAACTCTGTTGCATCACTTTTGAGTCATTTACCCCTGGCTGTTGTTTTTTTCCCACCTGCACACAAAAGCATCAATGATGGCGCGTCCATATTCCTGACTGGCCAGTTAAGAAGCTTTAAACAGGCCAGGTCAGACCAGTCGGGGTTTTATTTACCATAAAGCTTCATTCTGTAAACATTCCTGCCAGTAATAATAGAGAAACTGAGAAAGTTATGAGTTCAGGGAGAGAGGAGGAGGCTGAGAGACGAAGCGAGGCTGAGCCGGCCACTGATGAAGGGATGAGCTCCAATCTCTGAGGGACTAGTGTCTATCTGTGTGAGGGGGGGGGCTCACAAACAAGAACCCTCTGTCACGGTAACTTAGCAACCGTCTCCATCTCCCAGGTGACACAGGGTCTGACATCACTTCCTGTGGGTGAGTGTGTACACGCTGAGAGAGTCCAAGGAGCAGCACCAGCTGAGATGCTGAGATGTGTGGCGCGTGTCCGGGTCACCCCCCCATTGCCCCCCCCCAGCAGCTCCTGGGCAGATCTGAGTATCTGAGGCGGGTGGAAAGCGTGCGAGGACACGTGAGGAGCGCTCGCTGCGGCGCTGCGCTCACAGACCGGCGCTGGTCTGATCGTTCGCGGCGCCAGAGGAAGCGCGGCCAACTGATGCCATCTGGTAGGACTACTTGGCACAGACCGCCCCGCTATGGTTTCTGGACATATTGGAGTAGTTAAAATTAACACTGTGACACTATTTGGCAGGAAAAGACAGTCAACTATCTATTAGGGAATCTATTTCAGCCTCTCCCTCTCACCTTTTCAGTCCAAGCTGGAGGCTTTAGGTTGTTATATATGCATGCACCACCGAGGGCTTCTTCACTTTCTATGCTCAGTTTGATTTATCTAGAAAAGGCTTAACTTGATTACTTTAAAAACAACAATAAAAGTTTGTGTTTCCTGCAGCTCGGTCCAGCATGCAGCAGGAGGGATTAGTGTGCGCACAGTTTGACCGTTTCCCGTTAAAAATCCTAATTTTCCTGCCCCCAATTAACTCTGCCTGCTCAGTGGCGCTAAAAAAAAAATAAAAAAAGCAACAACACAGGGCTTGTTTAATTATGTTGAAGATTTAAAGAAGAAAGGAAACAAAATGCAGATTTATAAGTTCAAACTGGAGGTAAGCTAGAAGTCCCAGAGTGTGTAATGGTTCAGGCGCCTCAGAGAAGATCCCTCATGACGTCCTCATCCGTGATGCTGGGGACCTGGGGCATCCCAGGCTGGGGTATGGGCCCTCGCTGCCCCCCCGACATCAGCATGGGGCCTGCACACACAAATTAACCCTTTACTGTTTTCAGACATGCTGCTAATAAAAAATAAATAAAATCAGGAGCAGAGCTTCTTTGGAGGCAAGTTTATCCGATTACAGTTACTTCTGCTTTATTTCTCACACTTAAGATGTTTCACATCATCAAATGTTAATATCAGATAAAGATAACCTGAGAAAATACAAAAAGTCATTTTCAAATGATGATTTTAAGCCTGGGAAATGATCCCCAAAGCTAATAAGCGGTGGTGCCAGCCTCGGCAGCAAAACCTGCCATCAACAGGCAGAAAGTGTTTTAAATCTCTGCTCAGGGATTCTGACCCACTCTTCTTTACTAAATAGCTTTGATTCAGCTGCACTAGACGCTTTTTCAAGCATGAGTCACATATTTCTGGGTCCGTCAGACCGACAATGTAGCTAGGCAACTCCAAAACCTTCATTCTGGTCAGCAAACCGGGTTTTTGCCCTTCAACTCTCCCACTGATGCAAATCTAGATGTTTGTTTCTCTGTGGAGGTTTTGATGAGCTCCTCCTATATATGCCTAACTTTACAACACCGTGACAAAAAAAACATAGACCAACACAAAGTGGTACACAGCTGTGAAGTAGAAACATTTCACAGAGCGTCGTTCATCGCATCATGTGGAAATGGAAAGAGTACGGCACACTGTAAACCTACCAAGACGAGGCCGTCCACCTGAACTTACAGGTGAGGGAGGAGAGCCCTGATCAGAGATGCAGCCAAGAGGCCCACAGTGACTCTGGAGGAACTGCAGAGACTGTGAAACATGGTGGTGGCAGCATCATGCTGGGGGGCTGCTTCTCTTCAGCAGGGACAGGGAAGATGGTCAGAGTTGATGGAAGATGGATGGAGCCAAATACAGGTTAGTCTTTGAATAAAACCTGTAGTAGTCTGCAAAAGAGATGAGACTGGGGCGGAGCTTCACCTTCCAGCAGGACAACAGCCCTAAATATGAAGCCTGGGCTGCAATATTCATGTGTTATAACGGCCTAGTCAAAGTCCAGACCTAAACCCAGTGGAGAATCTGTGGCAACATCTGAAAGCTTCTGTTCACAAATGTTCTCCATCTAATCTGACTGAGCTTGAGCTGTTTTACAAAGAAGAATGGGCAAAAATGTGTGACTAGACGAGCAAAGCTGGTAGAGACAAAACCTGAAAGACTGACAGCTGGAACCGCAGCAGAAGCTGCTTCCACAAAGGATTCACTCAGGGAGGCTCAATACTTTTACACAATGCCCTTTAATTATTATTTATTTATCAAAAACCAATAAACACGAAATATATGTCATGGAAAAGTTGTCTTTTTCCCTCAGGATGCAAAAGGACACGTTTAACAAAATCTGGACTAAATGGATTGAGTACATAAAACCCTTACGGTCAGATTTTGTATGAAGGATACGTTTCTGTACTTAAAACCTTGTCTTGTGAATATTGGCATGCTTCCCATATGTTTATGTTTGTGTTTATATATGTCTTGATACTGTGAAAACGTTTAAAAAAAATTTATATAAAAAAACAATAAACAAAACAAGAAGTCATGTATGAATTTCTTTCTACTTCACAATTATATACCACTTTTTGTTGGTCTTTCACATAAAATTCTAATAAAATATATCTATGTTTGTGGTTGTTCAAGGGGTGTGAATACTTTTCTAAGTCTCTCTCTCTATATCTATCTATCTATCATATATATATATATATATATATATATATATATATATATATATATATATATATATATATATATATATATATATATATATATATATATATATATATATATATATATATCATCTCTTCACTCTTCAAAATGAGAAGAAAAGCAGGAACTCTAAATATCTAACAGATGCTGAACTAGGTTTAGACGATGTGCACAGTTTAAACATTACAGTATCGTTATTATTATTATCAATATAGATTGATGACAGTTTTGCTACGTGTCAGGAAAAGTCTGGAATGATGTAAATAAAGTTGAGTGTTTTCTCTTGAGTTTCTTCTCCAGAAACCTTTTGTTCTTTTCATCTTTAGAATTTCAACACAGTCGTGTAAAATGTAAATGAGGTTTGTGGCTCTTCAGTCCTTTATTAACAGTTGGCTGTGTGCTGACCTGCCATGGGCTGCCTCCACTGGCTTTGCATTGGAGCCCCCCCTCCTGGTGCCGGATGGACCATCTGCTGCCCCAGTGCTTGGTGGGACATCATGTTTGGCATGTGAGACACCGCTCCCTGCTGTGAGAACACACAAACCCCTCAGGAATGCTTGGACTCGACACCTACGTGTTTAGAAACGTGAATAACGAGCATAACGAGCATAACGAGCATAACGAGCATAACGAACATAACGAACATAACGAACATAACGAGCATAACGAGCATAACGAACATAACGAGCATAACGAGCATAACGAACATAACGAACATAACGAACATAACGAACATTACGAGCATAACAAACATAACGAGCATAACGAACATAACGAACATAACGAGCATAACGAGCTGCTCCTACCGGCTGCTGTTGGCTGAGGAGGAGGCTCCGCAGCTGCGGATTGGCTCCTGGATTGGGGAGGCGGAGTATAGATCCCTGCGGCTGGGCCTGTCCGCCCTGAGCCACCTGATTGGGTGGCGCTCCACTGACCGCCGGCTGCTGATTGGTTGGTCCTGTGGCTCTCATGGTCATCTGAACGCATGAAATCCAGGTTAACAAAAGTCTTATGATGGCAGAGAAAATGCTAGACAGTGACTGAAAGCTGGAATGGCAGCCAGCCTCGACCTGCAGAGAGACGCTGATCAGGTTTTAAACTTTAAAATATAAAAGGAGGCTAACAGCTAATAAAACCCTCTAAGGGCTGAAACATGCAAGCTGAACGTGTTTTCATTTAGTTAAATCACGGTTAACTGTTAATTAGATGAGAAACCAAAAACTTTAAAACAGTATTTTATTTTTTTCCAGCACATATTTATTTAAAGTCTTGCTTTTCAGAATAAGACGTTGACAATGTCCCTTCAAGCAGAGCTTCCCACGGCCTTTGACTTTTCTCCAGCTGTATAGAAGGAGTCCAGCAGGATTGGGGACTGGCTGCCGTTGTTACTGCAGCTAGAAACAGGCTCCCCCCCCCCCCCCCCCCGTTACCGCCTGCTCTGCCATCTGACTGCTTACCGTCGAGCAGCAGCATGCCCGTCACCCCAAAGTTGTTCTATAACGAACAACAGACAATAAATCACACATTAAAACACTAAAAACAACTGGACTTTTTTCCAAAGTCTGAAGATGTTTCACTTCCTCACTTTTTGAATTAAGAACGCTTCCAGGATGGGAAGCAAAACGTCTTCAACCTTTGGAAAAAAGTCCAGTTGTTTTGTTTTTTACTTTTTTGGCGTGACCCGGATGACTGAGAATCTTCACCAGCATCACACATAAAAGGCCCGTTGCTTCAGAACAAATGACACATTTACCATATTTTAAGGTTCTTGGCCGTTTCAGATGAAAAATGGCTTTAAATGTCATTTCAAAACTTGGAAAAAAAAAATAAATAAATATAAGGATCTCAACATATGAGCTTTAAAAATGCCCATAGTTGAGACTAAGCACAGCCCAGGTATTGACTTTAATGTTAAAGCTTTTAAAAATAAAGTGTGAAATAAAAATGTAGATTTCTGGTGATTAAATGCTGTAAGCTGCTGTTTCTGCCGTCTTCTTAAACCGGGTGGATCTTGCTTAAGATCCAACCGGTTTTATTCAATTCAATTCAATTCAATTTTATTTATATAGCGCCAAATCATGAAACATGTCATCTCAAGGCACTTTACAAAGTCAAGTTCAATCATATTATACAGATTGGGTCAGATTATACAGATTGGTCAAAAATTTCCTATATAAGGAAACCAGTTGATTGCATCAAAGTCCCGACAAGCAGCATTCACTCCTGGGGAACCGTAGAGCCACAGGAAGAGTCATCTGCATTGTACATGGCTTTGCTGCAATCCCTCATACTGAGCAAGCATGAAGCGACAGTGGGAAGAAAAACCACCCATTAACGGGAAAAAAAACCTCCGGCAGAACCGGGCTCAGTATGAACGGTCATCTGCCTCGACCGACTGGGGTTACAGAAGACAGAACAGAGACACAACAAGAGAAACAAAAAAGCACAGAAGCACACATTGATCTAGTAATCTGTTCTACATTAGATGGTAGTAGCAGGTGAGCCGTCTTCTCTGGATGATGTCACAGTTAACAGAACGCCAGACCAGGTGTACCTACTATGAAGAAAAAAGAGAGAGAACAGAAAGTTAAAGCAGAAATGACAACACATAATGCATAATTGAAGAACAGTAGAACTCAATATAGTGAGAAAATTAGATCCTGATATACTCCAGTAACCTAAGCCTATAGCAGTAAAACTATAAAGGTAGCTGAGAGTAACATGAGTCACTAGTTATAATTTTTGTCAAAAAGGAAAGTTTTAAGATTAGTCTTAAAAGTAGACGGGGAGTCTGCCTCACGGACCAAAACTGGGAGTTGGTTCCACAGGAGAGGAGCCTGATAGCTAAAGGATCTGCCTCCCATTCTACTTTTAGAGACTCTAGGAACCACCAGCAGACCTGCGGTCTGAGAGCGAAGTGCTCTGTTAGGAACATACGGGGTAATCAGAGCTATGATATATGATGGAGCTTGATTATTAAGGGCTTTATACGTTAGAAGAAGAATTTTAAATACTATTCTTGATTTAACAGGAAGCCAATGAAGGGAAGCTAAAATTGGAGAAATATGATCCCTCTTGTTGATTTTCATCAGAACTCTTGCTGCAGCATTTTGGATCAGCTGAAGGCTTTGAACTGCATTTTGTGGACTTCCTGATAGTAAAGAATTACAATAGTCCAGCCTTGAAGTAACAAATGCATGGACCAGTTTTTCAGCATCACCCCTGGACAGAATGTTTCTAATTTTGGCGATATTCCGGAGGTGAAAAAAGGAAACTCTGGAAACCTGTTTAATATGGGATTTAAATGACATGTCTTGGTCAAAAATAACACCAAGATTTTTTACTTTATTACCAGAGGCCAGGTTAATGTCATCCAGATTAAGTGATTGGTTAAGAAGTTTATTTTTTGAGGACTCTGGCCCAAAGATTAAAACTTCGGTCTTGTCAGAATTTAGATGCAGGAAATTTAAAGTCATCCAGCTTTTGATGTCATCAAGACATGACTGCAGTCGAAGTAATTGATTGGATTCATCAGGATTTATGGATAAATATAGCTGAGTATCATCAGCATAACAGTGGAAATTAATCCCATGCTGTCTGATAATTTTGCCTATCGGAAGCATATATATAGTAAAGAGAATTGGTCCAAGGACTGAACCCTGTGGTACTCCACAGGTGACCCTAGAGTTTGAGGAAGATTTATTATTAACATGAACAAATTGGAATCTGTCTGACAGATAAGATTTAAACCAGCCTAATGCTTTCCCCTTAATCCCTACAGTATGTTCAAGTCTTTGTAGGAGAATATTGTGATCAACTGTATCAAACGCAGCACTGAGATCTAACAGGACAAGTATAGACACAAGTCCATTATCTGAGGCCATGAGAATATCATTAGTGACCTTCACCAGAGCTGTTTCAGTGCTATGATGAGCTCTGAAGCCTGACTGAAACTCCTCAAGTAGGTCATTACTTTGTAAATGTTCACAAAGTTGATTAGCAACTACTTTCTCAAGAATTTTAGATAAGAAAAGAAGATTAGATATAGGTCTGTAATTTACTAACTCATCTTGATCAAGAGAAGGTTTCTTAAGTAAAGGTTTAATAACAGCTACTTTCAAAACCTGTGGTACATATCCATTTACTAAGGATAGATTAATCATGTCTAAAATAGTGCCACTGATCAAAGGGAATATGTCCTTAAACAACTTGGTTGGGATTGGGTCTAACATACAGGTAGAAGGTTTAGATGAAGCTAAAATTTTAGATAGCTCAGAAAGCTCTACTGCTTCTAAACAGTTCAGACACTGCGCAGGTTCTAAGGATTCCTCCAATGCTGCCTCACTTACTGAGGACGAGGTAATCATGTTTGGGAGGATGCCAATTATTTTATTTTTAATGGCATCAATTTTATTTATGAAGAATCCCATAAAATCATTACTACTAAGAGCTAAGGGAATGGATGGATCAACAGAGCTGTGGCTCTGGGTAAGTTTGGCAACTGTACTAAAGAGAAATCTAGGATTATTTTTATTCTCTTCAATTAATGATGAAAAATATGCTGCTCTAACTCTGCGGAGGGTCTTGTTATACAACAATAGTCTGTCCCTCCAGATTAAGTAGGATTCCTCTTGGTGTGTAGAGCGCCATTTTCTCTCCAATTTCCTAACATTGTGCTTCAAGGAACGCAGCTCTGAATTAAACCAAGGAGCCAGCTTCCTGTGAATAATCACCTTCTTTTTCAAGGGAGCTACATTGTCTAATGCAGAACGCAATGAGGAAGTCACATTGTTAGCAAAGGTATCGATTTGTGAATGGGAAGAAAACAGCAATGCTGCCATCTACAGGGCATTTCTGCAATACTGAGGATATTAAGAAGGGGACAGACTCTTTAAGTTTTGATACAGCATTATCCGATAAAAATCTACTATAATGGAACCCTCTTTTGGGGGTGGAGAATTCAGTTAGATTAAACTCAAATGTTATTAAAAAATGATCAGACAGGACAGGGTTGTGAGAGAATACTGTTAATTCTTCACAATCAATGCCATATGTCAGAACAAGGTCTAAAGTATGGAGCCGAGAGTGCGTCGGTTTATGCACATTTTGAACAAAACCAATTGAATCTAGGATAGTTTTAAAGGCTACACTAAGGTTATCACATTCAGTGTCAACATGGATGTTAAAATCACCCACTATAATAACCTTATCAGTATTTAACACCAAATCAGATAAGAAATCTGACAACTCATCCAAAAACTGAGTGTAAGGGCCTGGTGGACGATACAAAACAACAAACAGAAGAGGTTTTATTGCTTTGCAGTTTGGATGAGGGAAACTGAGGGTTAAATGTTCAAAAGAACTGTAATTATTAGTTGGCCTGGGACTAATTAATAAATCAGACTGAAAGATGGTTGCCACTCCTCCTCCTCTTCCCACAGATCTGGGAATGTGGAAATTTGAATAACTGGAGGGGGTTGACTCATTTATACTAACGTAGTCCTCTTGTAGCCAGGTTTCTGTGAGACAAAACAAATCAATCTGATTATCAGAAATCAATTCATTAACTAACAAAGTCTTTGGAGGAAGAGACCTTATATTTAATAGACCACATTTTATTATTTTATTTTTAGGTTCAAGGTGAACCATATTGATTTTTATTAGGTTTTTATGATTTGTTCCTTTTAGATCAGTTTTTGATCTGTTAAGTTTTGGCCGTGGGAAAGACACCGTCTCAATAGGATAATGGGTGGGTAACAGTACAGAAGCTGCAGAGAGGTGTGGTAAACTACGGCTCTGCTTCCTGGTCTGGACCCTGGGTTGTCAGCATTTAGGAGAACTAATAAATCCGGCCAGATTCCTAGAAAGAAGAGCTGCACCATCCAAAGTAGGATGGATGCCGTCTCTCCGGATCAGACCAGGTTTTCCCCAGAAAGTTCTCCAGTTATCAATGTAGCCCACGTCGTTTTCTGGACACCACCTAGACAACCAGCGGTTGAATGATGACATGCGGCTAAACATGTCATCACTGGTCAGATCAGGCAGGGGACCAGAGAAAATTACAGAGTCCGACATAGTTTTAGCAAACTCACACACCGAAGCAACACCAACTTTGGTGACCTCTGATCGGCGTGACCGGGTGTCATTACCGCCAGCGTGAATAACAATTTTGCGGTATTTACGCTTATCCTTAGCCAGTAGTTTTAGGTAGGATTCTATGTCGCCTGTTCTGGCCCCTGGTAGGCATTTAACTACGGTCCCTGGTTTCTTTAGTGCCACATTTCTCATTATGGAGCTGCCAATAATTAAGGTCGGCTCCTCGGCGAGATTGTCGCTCAGAGGGGAAAATTTATTAGAAACGCAGATGGGTTGGTGGTGATCTGGGGTCTGTAATCTAGAGCTATGCTTCCTACGAACTGTCACCCAGCCAGCCTGGTTACCAGGCTGCTCGGGTGCTACTACTTCAGGTTCGCTACGTGAAGTTACTCTATGCGGCTCCGCGCTAGCAAAAGAGCGGCTATCAGCTGGTTTTTCAACAGCACGGAGCCGGGTCTCCAATTCTGACACCCTCGCCTCCAAAGCTACAAAAACACTACATTTATTACATGTACCATCATCACTAAAGGAGGCAGAGGAATAACTGAACATCTGACACAGAGAGCAGCAGATAGGAGACTTAGTCAGAGCCGGAGAAGCCATTATGAGGCTAAGGCTTGGCTAGCGCTAGGCTAACGCTAGGCTAAAGCTAGGCTAACGCCCTATTACCACGCCAAAGAACAAACCGTGTGAAACACGAGGAGTTCCCAAACGTGATGAGCAGCCACAGACAATGTTTTAAAAGTGCTTATGTTTGGAAACAGATGTTACAGCAAAGAGGTTTAAAGATAAAAAGCGAGAGAGCCTGGAGCAAAGCTCCGTCGTTCACACAGCAACAACAGGAAGTGACGCAATACGCCTTACCGCAAACAGGAAGTCCGCCACACCTCCAACAGAAACAGCTCTAACAACAGGAGTTAGGTGAGGAAAAAAACCTAACCTAAAAATTCAGAACAAAAAAGCAACATGTATTACAATGCAGCCGCTAAAACTATATGTTCGTTATTACGGCTTTGATAAATTTAATATTTTGCTCCTGATACAGGCAGACAGACATGGAGAGCCAGGGACAAGCTGGACTGTCCGTCTGTCTGAGAATCCGTCTCTGCTTTGCTGCCGTTCTGCTCCCTGGAGTCTATCCGCTGATATTAGGAAGACAATTTAACACTAAACAAATGAAAATTCCCCGTTAGGGTGGTAATCATATGTTTCCTCCAAGGCAAAATAATATTCTTACTAGGACTGGCTGATATGGCTTAAAAATAAAATCCAGAATTTAAACTACACCAAATCTGATTAATCGATTTTTGTTTCACGAAAAAAATTAAGAAATTATTTTCAAAACTTGCTTTTATGTCAGCATTTCGTTGGCCTGAATTCAAAGTGCAAAAAAAATAAACTGTGAAACATGCTTGTAAAACAAGATGGCTGCCGTTGTAAACAATAAAAATATAAAAGTTTGCTGCTGGTGGTTTTACACATGAGCTGAGAACAGAATTCACTTCACTTGTGTAACTAAAACCTAAACTTAAAAAAAAAATAAGTAAAGTTTCTCGTCTTAATAGTAAAATAAGTTTCCTCTTTATAATATTTTGACAATATATTTTTCTAAACATACATTCAACATCGCTGCTATTCTCTTAATGAAAGCCCAATGAGTTCATTGGTAAAATAAAATCCCAATTTTCTAAAATTTAAATCTTAAATTTTTTAATTCGAATTAAACGATTACATCGATTTATCGCCCAGTGCTAATTATTACTTATAAAAAAACAAATTAAAGCTACCAACAACTGCAACAGCTTATATTTAAGACGTCTTGAATTACAATAATAAAAGTAAGAAACACGTTTAAGGCAAAAAATTATTTGTTTGCCTTAGAAGGATGATGTTTGTATGGACAGGAAGAAATGCATTCCAGATATCTGACACTTATTACCAGGAAGAGTTGATTTGAAGATAGTCCCCGTCTATTAAATGTAAAAACAGCTTGCCGTAGGGGAGCGCCACAAACGGAGGCAGCAAGTTTCCTGAGTAGTACGATAAAAAGCCCCGACTGACCGTTAATAAACATTAACAGCAGCGTAATTACTGTATTAAAATAGATTTTAAGGCAATAAGTGGCATTATTTATAAGCTGGACTTCTATCTTAAATTAAAAGCGACCTTTATGGTGTAGTTTTGCTTTAGAAATGTGACGTTTTGGTGGCCAACGCCTACAGTTCAGACATGCAGGAACAGTGAGGCCAGCGCTTTAGACTGTGAGCGATTAGCCAGACTGGAAGCTGAACCAAAGCTTAAAACCCGCAGTCAGTCGTACTTTAAGGACGTTTTGGGTTCTCACCATGCTGCTCGGCCTTTGCTGCTCCTCCATAATAGAGACCTGACTAACGGGGGGCATGCCCACCACCACAGACTGGATGCAGCCCAGACCCAGGAGGAGGAGGAGGAGGAGGAGGAGGAAGAGGAGGAGGAGACAGAGTTAGCAGGAAGGCATGCACCGGGCAGGCGGCGTGAGGAAGAGGAGGAGGAAGACGTGGCGCGGCTCAGGAAGCAGAGAGGGACGCCGTTTACCTGCTGCTGGACGCTGCCGCCGTGGGACACCGGGATGGGACCAGGGGCCCGGTTCAGAAAGTTCTGGTTGGGGGGGACTTGGTTGGGCTGCATTGGAACCCCGGCTCCACCCAGCTGCTGTAAAAAACAAGAGAAACGAAGCAGCCAGCGTCACATTTACGTTTCCACTCAAGTTAAACCACAACAGACCAGCAGAAAGCCACGCCTCAGAGGGACGCAGAGGGAAAACGTAGAAATAAAAAGCTGAATGTGCGCCGTGCATTCTTACTCAGCCCACTAAACTCTGGCAGCTCTAAATAAAAACTCAGAAGTCACCCGACTAGTAACTGCAGTCCTCCTGATCTCAGTATGAATCCAACCGTCCTGAGAGAGCGGCCAGCATCATGAGGACCAAGGAAGGCAACAGACGGCTCAGAGAGAACGCTGAGGAGGGTGAACTAATAATCAGGAGAACTGATAATCAGGAGAACTGATAATCAGGAGAACTGATAATCAGGTGAACTAATAATCAGGAGAACTAATAATCAGGTGAACTAATAATCAGGTGAACTAATAATCAGGAGAACTAATAATCAGGAGAACTAATAATCAGGTGAACTAATAATCAGGTGAACTAATAATCAGGTGAACTAATAATCAGGTGAACTAATAATCAGGAGAACTAATAATCAGGAGAACTAATAATCAGGAGAACTGATAATCAGGAGAACTGATAATCAGGAGAACTGATAATCAGGAGAACTAATAATCAGGAGAACTAATAATCAGGAGAACTGATAATCAGGAGAACTAATAATCAGGAGAACTAATAATCAGGTGAACTAATAATCAGGAGAACTAATAATCAGGAGAACTAATAATCAGGAGAACTAATAATCAGGTGAACTAATAATCAGGTGAACTAATAATCAGGTGAACTAATAATCAGGAGAACTAATAATCAGGAGAACTGATAATCAGGAGAACTAATAATCAGGAGAACTAATAATCAGGTGAACTAATAATCAGGTGAACTAATAATCAGGTGAACTAATAATCAGGAGAACTAATAATCAGGTGAACTAATAATCAGGAGAACTAATAATCAGGTGAACTAATAATCAGGTGAACTAATAATCAGGAGAACTAATAATCAGGAGAAGAAGGGAGTCTCTGGGTAGGGCTGCCACGAAAAATTCTGCTGGATGATAAAATAATCCCAATAAACCATAATCCTTTCAACTAAGATGATAATAACATGATAACAAGTATATCCTCTCAACATGTTCTCGTCTTTGGCTTTGATACCAAATCCACTTTTTCTCAAACTAACGTCTCTCTGGCTCTGATGCTGAATTTTGAGCCAACCTGATTAGATTTAACTCCTCCTTCACTTAGGAAAGGAGGCGATAAGGGGAAGGAGACGCCGGTGCACCCAACTGAAACCCTCTGTTGTCCAGTCTCAGAGAAAGGAGAGCGAAACACAAAGGGGAAATTAAATCAAGCATGCATATTTAAGCTTATCACATAAATGGTGATTAATTGCTGTATTATTTATCGTGATATATCAGCGCAGATATTATCACCAGGTGGATTCATGGGGATTATAAAGGGATGTGGAGTCTTCAGGCTTTCTGCTGGACAGCTAAGTTAATTCAACATAACAGTGAAGTTTATTCTGCCGTCATGTTAGAAGCAGGACAGCGTAGTCCAGCAGCTACTCTGCTCCCTCTGGCATGCGCATACGCGGCGGGGCGGAGGGATACCAGGCGGTGCGACGTCTGTAGCGCAGCATCACTTTACTTCTTTATAGCGGCTTATTTTAGAGTCCAAATAAGCGACTACACGTTCAGAAATGATGCCAGTTTACAAGCGACAACGGGAAAAAAAAAGTCCAAAGTCGCCTGTAATAAGCAGACTTGGCAACGGAGCCAAAAACATTTCAGAGGAGCCGTTAGCCGTAGCTTGGTACCAAAAACATGGAGGCCATGTTTACATGGTCACTATGACGCTCCGTGGCTGCTGCAGCCGTTACTATAATTACACACCGGGGCTTTAAAAGAACGTAATTATCAATCACTGTAGGTGATCAGTGTTCAGAAAGGCTGACGGCTCATTTCAGATTTTTTTTAAAGCAGACCTACAGATGCAACGATCAGCCTTTCCCTCGCCGACACGATTACCAATTTTCTTTTAGATCTGAGCTGCTGATTCCGATTTTAAACCGATAACGAAGGAGAAGCGCTGAATCCCATCAAAAACTAATTAATTACAGCATTATTTCCATCTCTGCATCAAACCAGAGGTCATGCCTCCACTTGGGAGGATCGCTCACAGAACTAAGAGAGAAATCCAGATGTTCGTCCTCCCAACATCAGCTCAGCCTTTTCCTTTCAGCGTAGCTCGTTTTTTACCATAGCGACGGCCGAATTACTGCAAACGAAGCTCCGACCTGTGGATTTATCCTCTACTTCATCCTGACCATCACCTGTGTTGAACTCCTGCATAACAGGAGATTTTCAGAATCTACCAGATGTGCGACTCCACCAGCAGCTACTAAACCTGCTTAACTAAACTAACTAAACTGTTTAGTTTTACTCTCGCTGTGGTCTGGGAACACGGATTAGAAACAGACTAATACTGCATTAATTGATTAATTGGTCCAATTAATCAATTAAGGACGGCCACCAAATGTGTCGGTGGAGTGGATTTCATTTGGTCTGTGCCAATCTAAGCCCTCAGAAAGAAAAAGAAGCCATCTGCTGAGTAAAGACGTCATGTATGACCAGTTCATAGCAGTTAAGCTGTGAAATCAAATCAAAACCAGATTTACTGTGGAGGAAGTCCGTAGTGACCCACGCATCTTTAACAATTACAGCATGCAAAGTGTTTCTCTTCATCGCAGAACATAAACGCTGAAAACTATTGTAAGTTTACGGATTAAAGTCTGTTAGAAACCATTTAGTTAAGAGCCTTTAAGTCTCTGAAGATGCTGAAACCGGACAGATATCCGCTCTTCCAGAATCAATGTTTTCAGATGCAAACGCTGTAAAACACCAACAATCAGCATGTGTGGCTCAGTTTTAATACCGTGTTGCTGCCTTAAACCTTAAAGCCAACAGAAAACATGACCTGGAGAGAAGAAATGACTCAAATAAAATGTTGGTGATATTCATCGAGTGGGAAATATGCAGCATCCTCCACCCTCAGTAAAGGGACTAGAGAATCCACCTCTGCACCAGGGGCCACCGTCAGGGGCCACCGTCAGGGGCCACCGTCAGGGGCCACCGTCAGGGGCCACCGTCAGGGGCCACCGTCAGGGGCCACCGTCAGGGGCCACCGTCAGGGGCCACCGTCAGGGGCCACCGTCAGGGGCCACCGTCAGGGGCCATGCCCCCCCACGTTTCTCTGCTTCTGACCTGGGTGGAGAGAACGGCCCCAGAACATCACAGAGGTTCTAGGAAAGCTTCACGCCTTTATATTTAAACAGAGATTGAAAAAAAAAAAAACCTACATTTCATAAGACATCTTTATGTTTTAGATTTTGCACGTTGAGCCGTTCTGCTGCTTCTGTTGACATAACTTATATTTACAGCACACACCTTTTCTCTCTGTGATTTAATGTGTTACCGTTGTTGACAGTTTGCTAGACGGCTTTCACAGCCACCATCAGACAACAGATGGAAGGAGAAAAAAAGTTTTACTTCAGGCCCCGCCTGCCAGGTCACAAACTCCACCTGAGACCCAGAATCTCCAGCAGAATCTGGAGATAACAACAATAATCACTGATAAAAAATGTGCAGAAAATTGCACTTAAACTGGAGGAATCCTGCAGGGCGCTGCTTTCACCTCGACGTGTGATTAAATGTTCTGAAGCGCCGCGTATCTCTAATCCAACGTCTCATTCACAGAAGAGCTGACGGCACACGTCGCTTCGCCATGAGATCAGAAAAAGGTTGAGAAATTAACATTAACATTAAAGAGGACGCAAAACGTGGCTCTGCTTCCATGAACGGCCCTGAGGGTCCAAACCGTCTGCCCCAGATGAGATGAAATCTGCCCGGAGGTTCAGGAGCCAACGAGGCGTTACCGTCTGCAGGGAGGCCGTTTTAATGCCGCCGTGGACGGCACCGTCTCCACGGAGGAGGAGACGGTGCCGTCCAAAAGCCGAACCTTTCCTGCATTATCTCTTCATGCTTTTTGACATTTGACCGCCATCCATGGAAAAAACTGCTGATCTAAAACTGTCCAGTCATGTCCAAGTTTAAAATGTCACAACATATTTAGGGTCATCTGTCGGGAGCACGGCAGTGTCCAAAACGCCCTGGTATGCCTGGAGTCAGCGACATGTAGGCGGTCATGTTCTGCAGGAGGAGTGGCTGATGCTGCGCCTTAAAGGAAACATTGTAGGCACCATCTCAACGGGTCACATGGTACAATTTCATAAAAACTATCCCTGAGAGTCTTTAATAACGTAATCTAGGCACACCTCTTAGCAAACCGCTCCTTTGAGCTTTAGTGGAGCCAAATGTTCCTGAAACCCAGCAGCGCTCCGACATACAGCTGCAGAATACAAGAGAAACCTGATCAGGAGGAAACGCTCCTGATTAATGACAAACAGAGATTCCCTCTCGTCTTCTGCGTTTACTTGGAGACGTCCACTGAAGCTTCGCTCAGACGTCCACTGAAGCTTCGCTCAGACGTCCACTGAAGCTTCGCTCAGACGTCCACTGAAGCTTCGCTCAGACGTCCACTGTGGATGTGCAGCTGTCATTTAAAGGGACCAGCAGCAGCAAAAATGTCCAAGATTTGTGAGGGGGGGAAAGAAAGAGCTGTATGTTTTTAAAAACTAACATCATTGAAATGTTGACAGCTTATCTGCAGATAGTTAGCAGCTAGTTTTAAAAGGCCTGTGGAGGATTCTGGGTCTCCACAGTCTGGGAGACAAGGAGAAATGAAGGACATTTCATCTCCACTCCCAGAAAAGAAAAGATTAACTCCAGAGTCAGGAAAGCGTGATGGAAAATAGAAACACCTTCACTCATCCATCTTCCTGAGTGAACAAATCAGCCGGGGATGGTGCTAATAGGCGCTGCGCTCTCTGCGCTCTCTGCGCTCTCTGCGCTCTCTGCGCTCTCTGCGCTCTCTGGCCGTCCACAGCGCAGCTCTGTCTCTCTCCTCTGCCGTCTGTGATCCGTCTCCTGCCTCAAACCGCTAACCTGTTCCATCTCTGATGACGGGTCAGCAACACTTCAGACGGCAAAATATCCCAAACCCAGGAAAGGAACAAACAGCAAGCTGGCTGCTGAGCCTCTCTGAGGGCGCCGCACAGGGAAACCTTCACTACACGGCCCAGATTGAATTTTAATTACGTTAAGATTGCTGTAGCGCTTCCTTATTAGCAATGCAGCATTGAATTCGTGATGACACACAAGAGGCAGAGGTAGAAAAAATAAGTCTCCATTAAAATTTCATGTTTTCTGCATTCTCTAAATGCCCTGAAACTCGTACACACACGGCGTCTCACAAAGACATAAAATGATCAGGATGGTTAGAAAGGAGCCATCAACAGTGACCACATCAGAGCACGAGGGGAAAAGTAATCTGAATCATGTAAAGTTGCCAAGCAGCTTGATTTCTGCACCGACTGCAGGAGGGTTGGTGTCTGTACAGCCAGGAATCGGCTTGGTTTAGCGCTGAATGGCAAAGGTTTACACGTTTTATAAAGGGGCGGTGCTAAAGAAGCCAGCGTAGCCGGTGGAGTGTGTTCTCAAACCCAACTGGACGTACGGAGCGCCTTGAATCCACGCCGACCCGCTGCAGCTGGCCTGTAGGGCCAACAGGTCTGTAGATGAGGTAGTAAACTGTTAGAGGTGCGCCTGACTCCACCTGCAGGTGGATCACTGACGTCCTGACAGACAGGAAGCTGGACAGGAAGTCAGGGATCCACCTGATCAGGACGGACAGGAAGCAGCACGTCTCTGATCCTCGTCCACCAACGGCTGCACCTCCAGTCACCAGCAGAGGAGGTGCTTCCTGTAGGAGCTGAAGGAGTTCAGCCTGCCAAAGACAGTCCATCCTCTCCTCCTCCGTCTCCAGCTGACACGCTGCAGCCACCTACAGGCATCAGGGCCGGCTTCACCTTATCATTCGCTCTGCAGAGAAGGTGATCAGCTGCAATCTCCCTTCTCTTCAGGAACTGTGTGTCTCCAGGACTCTGAGGCCAACCCCCCCCAAACCCTGGACACAACCCGTTTCAGGCTCTCCCTACCAGCAGAAGGCCAGGGTCCATCAGGACCAAACCTTCTCACCACCAGAACAGCTTCTCCCGTCTGCAGCTGCCGTAATTAACGAGGTCCAGCTCTCCCCCCCTTTGCAAAAAGCACAAGTTTCTCCACATATGTGATAAACGTTGAACTTTATTTCATACACAAACCTGTATATTATAGTATGTTATATAGTATATTATATAAGCTATGATGTTATATTCTCTATTTCTCCGCCTGCCTGCATGCATCCATGCATATCCTGCACATAAAATGCACAGATGCATATCTGTCCTGTTGTTCTTCCTCTGTAAAGTTTTTATTATCATCATCATCATCATCATCATCTAATTCTGTTATTTCTTTACAACTTGCAGTTGTTTTGTTTATTTCAAATTATTTCTATTATGCCGTTTCTATGTCCCTGTATGTGTAAAATACGACTTGGCAATAAAGCTCATTTTGATTTCAATTCTGGATATTTGCTATAAATTGTAATGATGTTGAAAAATTCTTAAACCTAATAAAAAAAAAAACAATTAAAGTAAAGACCATTCAAAACTGCAATAAGTAGCACATCTTGTGCTCGTTATGAGGAGATGAACAGCGAGTGAGATCCAAAGAGAGGTCTGAGGCTGTTAGAACAAAGACTGCAGCAGTAAATGAGTCTAATAAGAGATTTTAAGGAGGTCTAAGAGGACTTTGAGATTCAGTAATCCAATGTAGGCTAAATGGTGAACAAGTAGAGGACATTCATAACACCTGCTGACATGCCCAGCAAGTTCAGCCAGAAAACAGACTGAAAGATGCTAAGAGAAGCTCCTAAAGCCTAAAACATGTCATCACAGCACCGACAGCAGACTCCTGCTACTCTAGACATCATTTGCTCTCCATGAAAACCAGACATGAAGCATGGAGGTGGACGTGTCACCCAGCAGGACCCGTACAGCTCACCACATTGGGGAATGTTTACAGAATTAACCTAACGGTTGTAGGTTTAGTTTTGAGGTAATATTCTGTTCCTAAGAGCCGACCCTCTCCGGTGCTGTTCTCCTTTTAGACGAACATATTAAATCACTGCTCTCTGTTTTGGTCATTAAAAAGAGGAGAAACTACCCTGTGGACCATGTGGGTGAAGTTATTCTGATCAGCGTTGGTAACAGAGGCGTCCCGGCACTCACCGCCCGGTGCTGCTGGACCTGCTTGTGGTTGGTGATCACTTGTCGGATGCCGTTAACGAAGCCGCTCTGGTCGTTGGGGATGAGGCCCATGAAGATCTTCTTCTTGGAGGAGTACAGCAGCATCAGCACCCGCACTTCACACGGCGCAGTGGTGTGGGGGAAGTGCACGCAGCCCGCCTATATATATAACAATAAATACATTAATAATGATAGAAACAATCATGACTTCAGCTAAAACATAAACGTCCCCATTTGATGCGCTCTACCACATTATAGCATAAGCTAATTACCATCTGCAGTAACTTAAATACCTCCATACACACCTTTTAGTTCCCATTTAGGCCTGATTTTGTAGTTTAACATGTTTATATGAATCCTATCATTAATAATCACTTTGCTTTTTTTTCAGTTTCCAAAAGTCTTAATGGTCTAGAACCATATTTGTCTAAACGGTTGCACCTATAATTAAAATTTTAATATATTCGTACATCCCGCCTGGCTCAGGAATGTTCTGAACCCCCCTTATATACATTTTTAAATGCTTTTTTCTTTGTTTATTCTTTAGTTAACGGTTTACGCCACTGGTCATTTTATACATTGTGCAGAGGGTTTTTTTTGTGAAAAAATTTAAAGAAAAAAAAAAACTTTTGGACTTTTCAAATGTGCTTTAGAAATGTACTAGGACTTTACTTATTTATGCAACATTATTATTATTATTATTATTATTTACACGTAGATCTTACTTCAGGCACTGTGAAATCGTTTTTTATTATTTTTACAGCAAAGACATAAAGTGTTTTTTCCCCTCTTTGCGTTAGTTTCAGTCACATTCGTATTCTTTTCCTTTTTTCCTCTAGAAGATAAAACCAAAACGTTCAGACGCTGATGCGGTTCCTCGCTGTCTCAGCTTCAGATACAAATGGTGTTAATTCATAAAGCGCCGTTATCTGTTTGTTTTTCCTCTAGTTTTAACAGCGGTCCTTTACAGCTACAGAACATTTCTACCAGAAACAAAAAGGACATTTGTGATAATATTTCGACTCCAAATTAAAAGATTTAGTGGAAAAGAACTCCTGTTGGGGTTTTTAATAGATGAGGATTCTTGTTGAGGCCACCTAGTGGGCAGAGGAGGAAGCTGCACTTAGATTTATACGGAACAACAGAAAAGAAAACACAATTTAGGTTTAGCAAGAGAAAGGAAGAAGTAAATACTCACGAAACCATTGGCCATGATGCGATAGAGGCCCCTCAGGGACTCCATGTCTTTGTTGGTGAAGAGAAACTGAACCATTCGAGAGTTTCTGAACAGGTGACCCAACGTCGTCTGCAGGACAACCAACCAGGACTTAATTAAACATGGTTTAGGAGGCGTCGGCTGCAGAAGGCAGAGACGGAGGAGTAGCTGGCTCACCAGTAACTGCTGCGGGATCAGCTGCATGATGAGCTTCTGGGGCCACTGGTCGGTGTTGCTGCAAAGACACGAGAGCAACAAGTTCAGAGAACTGATTCCCAGAACCTGGGGCATCCAGATGTTCATGGAGCCAAATGCATTATCTGAGGCGTCCTACACATGTCCAACATCTGTCTGCATGCCACATAAGGTGGGATTCAGATGACGCCTGAGCGCCTTGTACTCTGCAGACGTCAGGGACTTAAAACCAGGAGGCAAACACAGGAAACAGCTACAATGTGACGGCTGGACCTAGCTTCAGCTGCTCACAGGTTCTCTCCTTGGTTGACGTGAACTTGACACGGCAGAGAACGCGTCAGTTTGGTTGAATCCATAGACGAGGCTTTGGGCTTCTGCAGGAATGAAGGAACAACAGAGAGAGAAAGAGATGTTTAGTATTCATTTAGTAACCTGAACATACAGCTAAATATAATTATTCTCCACCCAGAGTTCCTCAGGCACGCTGGTGAACGTCCAGAGGAAAAAGTCCCGCTCCAACCTTTGTCAGTGACCCCAATCAGGACAAGCAATTAGAAAAAGTCCCAACGGGAGGACAGCCAAGTCTCATCTTCAGGGCATCAATACAGGATAAATGATTAATCAATCACACATTAGTCAGGTCCACTGTACTCAATTACAGATTTATTGCAGTGAAGACAAATGGGTAATTTATTTTAAGTGCTGGCTCAGGCAGAAAGGACGTGGAGCAAAGATGTAGAGAGCAACAAAACAATTCCTCCTGCCCTAAATCAGAGCTTGATTACAACCAGGGAATAAAAAGCAAATACTACGCCGATGACGCCGTACTTTTGAGAAATCGCCGTCCACTCCTTTGTTTTCTCAACAACTACTCTCTACAAATGACTTTTGGATGCTGCGATGTAATTCTTCCCAACAATACAAACTGCCCTGGCAAATAATCAATCCCCAAACAAAGAGCCAGATGAGTTAACCGGAGGAGGAAACCCTAGATTAAGAGCAATGCTTCATGCTCCCAATTTGACCCGTACGGCCGTGTATGGATTTAAACTTTACGCAGCATCTCAATCTTATTCCTATCCATTTAACCGGCTTCGATAATTCTGACAAACAGATGAGGGAGGATGAGGCTGCAGTCGATGGAGGCCATTGATCAGACCCGCGCCGCCCAATGCGAACACACACGCCGTCCCTGGCGGTGTCGCAGAAACGCCGTCCGCCTCAAACTTCTTGGTTCTGCACAGTAAACTTGATCGATTTGCCCTTGTGCTAAACTGGCGAGAGCAGGACGGCAAGTGATGCGCGATTAATCAAACCGTACAGTGATCGATAACGAGGGCTTATTAGGACTTTGCACTACAGCGGCTTCAGGACGTCAGTGACGATTACATCACGTCTTCCCCACCAGCAGCTTTCAGATTCATCAAATACAGATATGGAAGAGAGTGTTGAGGATTTAGAAAAATAATCTTCAACCGAGGCCGACTGCTGCCATCAAGGCACCAAGTTCTAAACATACAAACCATTTTTCTACAGTTTTAAGTCCTTTTAAATGTGTATTTTTATCAGATTAAAATACCCTGGAGAAGCTCATATATCCCAGTTATTAAACTGAGAAGTAAAACTGATATTTTATAAAAAAAAAAAAAAAAAAAAAAAAAAAAGTACAGACAGTGATAAACTTTAAGTGTTTATTTCTATAAATTTTAACGGTTATGGGTTAAACATAATAAAAACTCACTTCTCTGAAAATAAAGGTATATAGCCATGTTATATGCTATAAAAAAGACCGTCTGATCATGACAAAAAAAAAAAAAAAGGTTATTTACACAAAGCCTCCATCTTGATAAGGTTTTGAGCTGAAAAATAATTTGCTCTCGGGCAAAACTAGCAGATATAAACAGAAGTGGCGCCATCTGGTGGCAGTGTCACAGAACTATCATAATGCCGGTTTGCTTAATTAATAAATCACTAGTAAATAATGTCAGACAGAGCCTGACCCTCTGTGATGCCTCGCAGTAAAGCAGCAGCTCAGCTTGATGAAGACCAACATTTATCAGCTCTGTGTCACATCTGAGCCTCGGCAGGTTTAGCTTCAGAGAACATCGACGTTCAGACTGGATTCACAGAGACATTCCAGGATTTTCCATCTTGGAATCTTATATTTATGCACTTTTTTCACTGGATCTTGGACCATTTTTAATAGTTTTGCTGAGAGATGCTAATATCCGTTAGCCGCTTCCTTGTTTTAACCCCTGCTGCACATGCTCAGTACGTACTTCCATTAATATTGTAAATAAATATGACAGGCTTTATTTACTAACGAACTGAGCAAAGACAAAGATTTGGTAAAACACCAAAATAACAACTAATACGCCAGCAGGACGTGATAATATTTTATAAAAACTCTGTATGCAACCAGAGTTAGGATCGATAAAAAGGGATTTTTTTTTAAAATCAAAGAATCGTTATGTCTTGACCATGTTACGGCCCATGAAATCATGGGGAAGCCTGCAGACTTCACAGCTGTCCAGCAGACAGAGAAAAGAAGTGTGTGAAGAAGCTGGCTGTGCACAGAGTGCTGTATCCAAGGGTGTTAATGGAAAGTTGAGTGGAGGGAAAAACTGTCTTGTCTGTCTGTCAATGGCACTCTTTTAAATGAGATTATTAATTGCAGCAGATTTCTTTCCTGTTTAAATAAAACTATAATCAGATGGATATATAAACTAAATAAATGAACTGCGGTAGAAAAAGGAGAAAAATATCCTGGATTAACTGCAACCTAGAGAGGATTCTGAAGCAAAGCCCATGAAAGACTTTTAGAGTCCAGCCAAGTTTTATTCTCAGAGTGAAGAACTTCTTAATTTCAGTTCTTCATTTTGGAAAAATGAACAGTAAACTCAACATGCCTTGGTTTTTTATTTTTGTTACCTCTTGCCACTCCAGAACGCCGTTCCAGGCCACAACTTTGTTTGCCACTCCTTGAGGTTGTACGATTGCGTTTGCGTTGCCTTGACCTGCGCCGACACCAGCCTGGGGACAGAATAACAACCTGTAATTGTGCTGCAGTGATACACACGTTTTAATTAAAAAAGAAAAACACCCAATCTGACGTAACTTTGCAGAGCAGACCAAAGTGAAACATCATGACTTTAGTTTCTGAAGAAATAAAAAAAAAAAACCGTACTGTTGTGATTTTTAGAAGAAAACAGGACGTTGTTTGGTTTCGATCAGCCAGCAGCGATCGCACAGATTCATAATTAATTCTGATATTAAAAAGTTCAGACAGCGTTTGAGTCTCTGCTGCTAGAGGCTAAAGCAGCAGCAGCATGAATTAAAGATCTGGTTGTGTTTTTTATATCTAAAATCTCATTTTGTGTTTCATTTGTCTGTCATTTAGCCTGAGAAATGAGCTGTCCTCTTCCAGGGAGACCCATTAGAAGCAACAAAGCGTTTAGGAGTTAGGCAGTGCCATTAACCCGCTCCTGTTCCCTCTTTAGTAATTAATACAGACAAAGCAAAGAGCGCTGCTTCTGTGTGCTTCTAAAGCCAAAGCTGCATCCTGGAATGAGCTGCAGTCATGTGACGCACCGGGGAGCCTTTAACTAAACATGTTTAAACTATTTCAGCTCCCACTTACCTACTGCATTAACTTTCACCTCCTTTTACAACTCAAATTCATCTTTTCTCCTCTGGATTTTCTCTAACGCTGCCTTTTCTTCAACGTTCTTCATCCTTTGGTAAAAGCGATGAACCTGGCAGCATTTTAGTCCCACAAAAAGTTTCCACAAACGAGAAGTTGGGGACAATAAGGAAGCTTTGCGCTGATTACGAGGAACATTTTGACGGCTGTGCCTCCAGGCATGTAAGGAGCAGGTTTTATGTTTATTTCTCACGTCTTACAAGAAATAAACATCATCCTCATGAAAACCTTTCTCCTTTTCCCTTCAGAGCCACAGATGAAACCTAAAGGAACTTTATGAGATGACCCAACACTTTGCAAAGTATTCCCCAAATAAAAAAAACGAAAAATGTTTGTTGCATTTGTATTCTGCCCCCAGTACTTTGAGACCTCTAAATAAAATCAGTTGCCTTCAGATGTGACTAAAAGTAAATAAACACCAATGCTGTGTCATTTAGTTAAATATAAAACGCTGTACTAGGAAGTCCTCAGAGAGCTGCGGAGAAGTTTAAAGCATGATTAGGTTCTAATAAATTCCCTAATGTTTGAATATTTCACAGAGATCTGTTTGACAAATCATCAAGGCAGATAGACTAGCTGCATAACTACCAAGAAATAACCGTCCACCCAAACTGACAAGCTGAGCAAGGAGGGCATCAGTCAGAGGAACAGAGGCTCATGGTGGCTCTGGAGCAGCTGCAGAGATCAACAGAGAATCTGTTCACAGGACAACCATCACGTAAAAAAAAAAAAAAAAGAAAGAAAAACTCCACAATAATGGCCTTTATGAAAGAAGGGCAAGAAGAAAGCCTGCCTACCCTTTGCCACCACAATGCTTGCATAAGCAGATGTAGATGTCTGTAAAAAGCAATCCAGCATTGGCCATTTAAAAGCATCAGTCCCTCAGACAAACCTTTCCTCTGCAGCATCAACGCTTGTCAGAGCTGCTGGAAGGGTAGATGGAGCGGACCACGAGTCAATTAAGGTAGGACACCTGCTAGAGAGCGGGCCAGCAATTAACCACCCCAACCACACAGTTTACATCAAAGCATATTGAGGTGCTAGAATGTCCTAGTCAAAGTCCAGGCCTAAATCCAACAGAGCACCTGTGGGCTAGGCTTGTCCACAAAGAAGCTCTCCATCCATTGTGACTGAGACGGAGCTTTTTTTGTAAAGAGGGATGAGAAGACCTTTCAGCATCTGGAGGACTTGCAGCCATAACTGCGACTAAAGCTGCTTTTACAAACTATTCTGATCACATTGGTATTCATAACATCCTGATTTTCCTATTACCTCACAGTTATGCTCCACTTTGTGTTGATCTATGTATAATCCCCATAAAATACACTACATTTTTAAGATTTTACAAGTAAAAGATAAATAAATCAAGAGGTAAAAGTTGTTTTTGCAAAATGCTGCTGGTAATATAAGGGTCCCTTATTTTAAATTGTAACCATGTATTAAAAGGTTTAACTCACTTTTAGCCAAGTAGTCCCAGTAATTATTTAAAAAGCTAAAGGTGTGTGTGTTACAGCATTAAAGCCCATAAAGTGCCCTGGTTCCACAGGAACTTACCATGTTGGGCTGTCCCGGCGGCGCAGGGGCCTGATTGGCTGAGGGCTGCTGCTGCGGCTGCTGCTGCGGCTGCTGATTGGCCACGGCCTGACCCTGGGGAGGAACCGGCTGCTGGGGGTTGGGAGGAACCTGCTGTGGCATCATCGGCTGGTTCACCGTGGTGACCGTGGACATGCTGGGACCGTTGTGCTTCATTCCAGAAACCGAAGAGATGGGCGGCTGGTTGGTGAACGGAGGCCCGCCTGCACCGGGCATCACTGCGACTGGAAGGAGGAAGCAGAGCCTACAGATGTAACGCTGCAGGGACCCGTGCCGAGCACACGCAGTCAGACAAAGGTTTTCATCACCACTCGTTTATTCTAGGGGCCAAATGTGGAAAAGATTCCCCCTAAGCACTCCACACCAAAGCAATGCAGGAACGGCTACTGGCGACATAAAAAGTCCCCCGCTTGTTTTACTGAGCAGTGAGGAAGGTGTTCAGGCTTTAGCTGCATCGTGACCAGCAGCTGAACCGTAGTTGGTATTAGGGGGCATATTCCCCTAACAGCCATGTAGGTTAAAGAATAATTATTATATAATAATGATAATAATAATGATGCTATGGAGCGGCAGCAGCTTTATACACGGGTAACTCCAGGAAGATGTGCACACAGGTGCAGCCTGCGCCTGAAACGCTGCACCAGCCTCCATCTAATGATCTCTGCAGCTTTAACTGTGTTTGGTCCAGAAGTGATACAGACAGGAGCTTCATGCTTTTCCCATCCAGAGATTAAACCATCTCCCTGGTAGAGGATGGAGAAGACGCCGCCTGGAACGCTCTGCTGGGCTCTTTCCATTCGTCACTGGATCTTCGTAGTGTTCAGGCAGACTAACGCAGAGCTTCATCGTGTGACTGAACCAGAGATCAGACGAGGCTGTAACGCTCTTCACAGCTGCTCCTCTTCCTCATCGAGCAGCTCTACCGCCGCTGACGCTGAAACATTTGAAACTTCCTCCATTTTCTCAGCCTCCTTGTCTCTTTGGCTTCTTGGTTGTAGTAACGTACCTGGACGGGGTGAAGGCGCGTTGCTACACACCGTAAACGTAGCACACAGTCTTAAAAAGCACAGCATGGCTTCACCTATAAAAACGACTTTTCCTTTCATCTTTCTTAAAAACCCGAAAATACCGACATGGGCAGAAATAAGTTAGTTATTGTGGGTAAATCCTCGGCTTGTCACCCTGAAAACAAGGAGACCCTGGGTCCACCCCTCCTGTTTAGCCGCAGCGTGTTCCCAGCACCAAGAGAAAAGCCGACTGAGGTCTGTAGATGCGTGCAGACATTTCAGCGTCGAGGAGAACGGAGAGGAAGCCGAGCCGTGGCTTCACTCTCTGGGTCGCCTCGCTATCGACAATCAAGAATGTTTATTTTAGGGCTGGGCAACGATTAAAATTTTTAATCGCGATTAATCGCATAATTTGCCCGATTAATCATGATTAATCGCATTGTATGCGCAAACTCCAAGAATGAATTCAAAAGTAGTGTAAAGAGCACTTTTATTTTAATGTTCTGCTGCCATATGAACAAAAGTGTTGTAGCATTTGTAGCACTTATTTTATACTGGATATTTTCAACCCATCTATTGAATTTAGTGCACTAGTTGATCTTTTCTTCATAAGAGAACAGCAAGCACTGCAGCCAAAATATGGCCTTTTTTGACCTGCTGTATATTAGCCAGTCCCTAAGCTTGATGTATCATGAAACTGTTGACCTTTTGGGTTTTGTGGTTTTTATTTTATTATTACAAATAAATAATAATAACAATAATGTTATATTCAGTGTTTTTTCGCTAATCCACCTCTTATATATTTCAATCCTAATGTAATTTTGTCTGTGTTGTGTGCACCTGCCTGTTGCTTTAATCCTATAAATTTCCCCGTCGTGGGATAAAAAAAGAATTAGCTAATGTTATCTTATCTTAAATAACACTTTTTAATATATGTACTGGGTTCTTTCAAGGTTTTAATTACATTTTCTGTGTGGGCTCCAGTAACATATGATAGATAATATCTACTTTGAAAGTTAACATGAACTGCTGCTGAAGATGACCACTCTGATCTACCTGGATGTTCCATGGAGGACTGAAACGCCTCAGTCAGAGACGTCTGTGGGTCTGTCGGGGCAATGACAGAAGTTTCGTCTCCTCTCTCCGTTTCTGTGGCTCGACGTTTTCATGTTTTTTCACGTGCTTAGATAAATTTGTTGTGTTTCCACTGAAATGAACCGGCTTTTTACAAAACATACAGCTTGATTTCATTTACGGTATTAAAATAAAGCCAAACGGTGCTACTTCCCCTGTTCATGTTTTTCGCTGCTGCGGTCTCTCTCAGCTGTTTGTTTGTTAAGTTTGTGTGAGAGCTGAGTGGGCGGGCCAGGCTGAGCCTGCGTGCTGATTGGCTGGCGCCGCTGAGCCATGTACGAGAGGGGGAGCGGGAGAGTGCTGCCGTGAGACAGCGCGCTGCAGTCAGCGCGCCTGCTGACTGACACTGACTGAAAGCATGTGAGCAACATGCATTAATGCGCGATAAAATAAATATCACCATTAATAGTCTAATGAATTAACGCGAAATTAACGCGTTAACTTGCCCAGCCCTAGTTTTTTTATGACGGCAGCTTCAGCATCAATGGTAATGGAGAACGATCCTAACCGAGTACGGCCAGTCGAGCTGAGCAGGGGCTGATGGGAAATATTTATTGATTTATTGATTTATTACACGGGTCTCATCATCGCAGCAATGTGACGTATTTCTGTTATATCGTGCAGCTCCAGGGGAACGTTTGGAACGCATCGTCTATATTTTCTTAACTTTTAATAGGAAAACTGTCCAAAATGCAAATTTCCTGTTTGAACACATTTGTATTCAAAGTTTACACTTTGCTGTATCCATTTCAAACTAAATGATGTTTGTACTGTATGCCTAAGCTTTGGACCTTTAGACTCGGTTTAAAACATTTCTCTCTGAGTTAACACACATTTTTTCACTTCTTAATAAAGAAAAAGCAGAAGAGGTGGTGCTATCAAAAGTTATACTACTGTATTGCTCACAGAGTCCCACTTTTGATGTTTAATATGCTCGTTTTTTAAAGTGTGGTTCAGTTTTATGCATTGAAAACCTCAAACCTTCACAACTGCAGCGACTCTGGTAAACATCAAAAACACAGAAAAAAAAAAAAGAGAGTGAGGACATAAAGGGGATTTCTAGAGGCAAAAAAAAAACGAAGGATTTAGAGAAAGAAAAATCACAGACATGGTGGATAAACAGGGAGGAAGTGCAAAACAAAGCTTGGCAAAAATTAATTATTCTCAAAAGCTTAGCGCCTCCTGTTAACTTACAGCGATTCTTCTGGTTATTGGCTGCATCCACGGCCATCTGTGCAGCCACCTGAGCAGCAGACATGGGGGCCGGATTCTGCAGCAAGCAGATTAAAAGGCACACAAAGCGGCGTCAAACATTTTACTGAGGAAGACGTAAACACCGCCTTCTGAGGGCCAGCCAAAAAGGAGGCGACAGGAATTAGCATGAAGGGCGCCTGCTCGCCCGTTACCTGATAAGGGTGCGTGGGGGGGTTAATGGATGGGGGGGGCTGCGAAGGTCCGACAACAGACTGGCTGCCAGGCAGCGGCTGAGGAGGGAGGACGGGTTTGTGCGGTGGTCCTCCACCTGCAGAAACTAATAAAAGACAAAAAAAAGGTTTTCTGCTCAGTAAAAAGTGTTAAACCTCGCTCCTACGCAGCGAGGAATGTGGGGGAAACAGTTAAAAACAAGCGTCTGGTTCTGCTGAGCAGCTAAAACCTCTCAGGAATAAAGAAAGTGCAGCAGATCTGTGAAAAATCTATAAAAAAAAGTGTGAAAATTAACAACCAGAGATGATTTGGCAACAACATAATTAAGAGAAATCTGGCAGTTCAAAAAATAAAAGACAGGAGGGTTTATTTGATAAATCTGCTGGTGGACAATAAAATCATGTATGCTCATTTATTTTTCCCCAACATAAAAAAAACATAAATGTGTAAATTGAACACATATCTAAAGTTTCTCTGAGTTTGGACCCAGCTAGGTGTTTTAAAACCTTTTTATTATTGCATTGTGAGCTAGATGGGCAGAAAGCTCCAGAGCGTTTTCTGCAGATAATACAGGCTGTCAGCTGAGCAATAAACAGAACCTGAACAGAGATGTGAATATTTCAGAAATAGCCCAGTTACATTCAGCCGCTTCCATCATTTATTAGACTCAGATTCATTTATTTAGTCTAGAAAAACACTTTGACCTTAATGACGCAGCTTGAAATCGCAATATGAAAAAAGAGAGAAAAAGTGTGAGAATTTCAGGAGTTCAGTGTCAGCGCACAGGCACTAATGATTTTTACTTTCACAGGTTGTTTGCTGCAGCTCTGTTACAAACGATCAAATTATGCGAGTAATCGTGCATTTATAATGAGTAAATATTTCTAAACCTGGAGGCGTTTCTAATAAGCATTTTCTCCATCTTATCCCCACTTTTAGCTCTTGGGACATTTTATTTTTTACCGTACAGTTTTTACAGTAATTTAAAGTTTTGTTTTTTAGAGCTTCCTTTTAAGTTATTTACATGTTTTAGGGAGACTAAAACCTGTTTTAATCCATCTGTTTATGGCAATAATCTTTGCGTCGGGTGCCTGCTCAGTTTTCAGCATCTCTAGGAACTGTTCACCTATCTTTGTATTGTTTTGTTGATTTATTTTAGCAAACAGTGTGTACCACCTTAGTATTAAGTGTCAGATAGTCCCCCGGCAGCATCTAAAGACAGAAATAAACATTTCCTCTTCAAATTCACGACATCGAGTGCAGCTCTAACCGTTTGTCCTTGAACCTAAATTACTACAGAAGCATTTGGGAATTATCTTTAATAATGAACTCATGCATGCAGAAAAACTGCTGAATGCTACTTTATATCATATGAAAATCGATCAAATGTGTTATTGCTTCCCTTATAAACACAAATATGCATTAATGCTCAAACAAAAATAATAGAAAAAGAATAAAACCTGTTAATGTTGAATTTCTCATGCTTTTTTATGCTTTATAATGATTAAATTAAACCTTGTTTATCCCCATCCTTTGATTGTCCCCTGCTTCATTATATATTGTTCAAAATAAGGTTTAGAGGGTTTTCTTCTCCTCACTCTAAACTGGATGATTTTTAATAATATCAGAAAACCATTTCCTGAAGCCATATTTAAAAGCTTTGTTCTCAACTCTAAATAATAAAGACGTTCAGATTTAATGTGTAAACGAGGCTCAAGCGCCGATCAACAGAAAATCGTCCAATCTCAGGTTGTTGCAGCTCTAAAACAATTTCTGCAGCCATCATTACATTTTAAATGAGTGACAAAAGTAATGGGTATAAGAGCGTTGAACAGGAAGTGCTTTTATTTTGATATTCCAAGCTGGAAGTGAGCTTGTAACCCTTCCAGCTTAATAATGAGACTTCGGGAGGTAAATTAAGCTCGTTTTGATCTGAAATGATTTCAAGTTATTTAACGCAGCATTCAGTTAGCGAGACATTGACGTGGTCGTTGTTATGAAGCTACAGCTAACATGAACAGATGTTAGGAGTCAGTAAAATCCCACAATAATCCAACTACACTGCTGGTTAATAATAGAGCTCATCTTTTCACAGGAAAACATGCTCAGCAGCAGCAGGTTCCCTTTACTCTTCATCACATGAGATAAAAACTGATACCAAGACTCAAGTCTCAGACCACGAGTCCAAGTCGTGGACTCAGAGTCTCAAATTCAAGGAGCCGTCTCCATAGTCAGGATTATATTCTAGGGCCAAAAAGAAAAGTATAGGTGCGTAGTGATGAGATCAGGGCTGTAAAGAAGCGGTCTCACCAGGCAGTGAGATTCCTCTGACCAGCACCATGTGGAACGGATCCTGGCTGTAGTCCGGATGAGGTTCCACCGCCCCTGCCACCGGAGACGCCCAGTCAAACAACGCCCGCAGAGCTGGGAGTTTCCGAGGAGCCACCACAGAGAAGTGAATCCCTCGCTGCAAAGGAGGAGGGATATAAAAATGTCCAAAATCATTTTCCTTCTTCCTGGTCAATTAAAAACAGAAAGCTAAATCCCTCTAACACAGAGCTTCTCCCCGTGTTCCACTGTTACGCTTTCCTAAACTAAAATATAAAATCAATTTTCAGCTGACATCCACGTAGAAATGTTTCAGGTGATTTGCTTTTAACCTGTTAACAGTGTTTTAATGTTTAATTCTGTTTAATTCTTCTCTGCTCCAAACATCATACAAACAAATCCTGTACACATGTAGGCATCCCATGTCCTTATTTAAATTTAATGTCAAAACTCACTTCTATAAACGCGCTCATTCTGTCTAACCTCGTTTATTAAACCACTAATCAGGATACTAATTGTTTTATTAACTGCTCTTATATTTGTCTTGTTCGGTGACTTGATAAGCGCCTTCAAATATAACGGATCCTTGTTATGAAATAAAACTAAAGTTTGCTGAGGAGCTTATAGATGGGGAATAGGTGTGAGCTGCTGTGTTTCATGTACTAAATGTAACGTAAAGAGTTTTCCGTATCCAGACTGATCCATGAAAAACTGGCCGCCTGAGTCTGATCTCCTTTTGGAGCGTTTCTAAATCCTTATTTCTGCATCAGCGCAGTTTAAATGACGGAGACAGGCAGGAGGTTTAGACAGGAAGGTTTTAGGTTCTTTTAACGCTGGATTTCTGTCATCAGTTAATGACACACATCCAGTTTTCTAACTTTTGATTTCAAGAATCCTCGATTTTTACCAACTTAAATGTTTTTTTTAGCAACTTCAGAGGTTTAGCTGTAAAGTAACGGGGAAAAGTATCCACGCATAATCTCCTGATCATCAACAGACCATAACCTATGTTGCATTGACTTGCTATTGTTTTATATAATGTATATAGAGTTTTTCTCTGTCTGTCCCTTCCTGGGCTCCACATGGACCGGGCGGCTGTAAAACAAGTTGCTCTTTAAAGGTTTAATGAAGTTCTACTGACTCAATCTCATCTTAAAGTTTAAAAGTTTTTTTTAATTTTTTTTATTAAATCTAACCTCAGGTGTAAAAGAACGGACATCCTCCATCCAGCCAATAACCAGAAGACTGGCAGCAGTTGCTGAGATTAGCAGCAACGCTGTGCTTCTTTGTTCCACACAAAGCTTGTTTCATTCTGGCTTCATCGTCTATGTGAAATAATGAAAGTGGAAATCTGTAGTTTGCTTTAGTCGACTTGAGGATAAATCTAAATAAATATGGGTTTAGGAAAACGACAGAAGCTACTTCAACACATTCCGTGATTCCCCTATGATTATCTAAGGCAGAACATCTTCACGGTTAATTTTATTAACATTATTAGCCCTTCTAAACAGCGCAGGATCGCATCTTGAGCCATTTCTGTCTCAACATCTAAAATCAACGTAGATCATGGAAAACGCTTAAAGCTAATTCAGTACGTTTGAAGCAAAGGAAGAAAAGGATTTGCTCACATCTCTGATGATTTTGACCAGGTTGTCCGCCGTGTAGCCAGTGTAGCTGACGCTCTCCACGGCGGGGAGTAGATAGGGGGGAGAGTTACACAGCAGCACGCACACTTTGTGCGTCTGACCTCTGAAACGTGCACAGAATCACCAAATCATGCTCCATTAATGCAAAAATGGAAACATTTCAATCAGTTTATGTAGGATGAGAAATAAAAACCCTGCCTTACATTTGCTCTCTCATCTTTTTGAAGTCGTCAAAAAGCTGCAAGGCCACAGAAAGTCCCTCTGCAATCAGACTGCAGCTTTCAGCGCCGCCGCCCCTAAACCTGCAGCCAAGCATAACGTAAGAATCAGCTCATCTTTGACGACACATACGGTCAGTGATGGGAGATAAAGGAGGGCTGGACGATACAGGAAAAAATATATATCCATAAAATAGAAATCATATTGATCGATATCGATAATTATCAACAGATTCAAAACATTTATTTTAAGTGCAGCTCTGGACATTTTATGCTGCTGATTAGCAACTTGTTTTTAGATAATGACACAAACACTGAATTCAAACTCAACCCTTTAGTCAACCAACTTTTACCAAAATTGCAAGTTTTTAAAGAAATGTGTGCTCTCTGAACTCTGAGGGGGGCGGAGCTTGGTTTCTGTGTCTGTGTTGTGATTGGTTGTGAGAATCTAATGATGTAATATTAATCTACATAGCTAAAATACATTAAGGAACTTTTTTATCATCGTCTATCGACCGATATATATCGTTATTAAATCATCGTCCAGCCCAAAGATAAAGCTATTTACTGGATGCTGTCGATCCACGACACAAACTCGAAGGCGGAGCTGGTTGGTGCGTGACACTGGGCGTACGACTCTGGGGCGCAGTCGACGGTGTTGAACACCACCAGGGCGTACTGCGTTCCCCCATACTGTAAAAAAAACAACAAAAAAAAACACACACAGGGATGCTTACCTTCAGGGATTTACCTCTGTAACAAACACGCATGTCTGTCAAAAAACAAAGAGAGGTAAGAGGAACACTCACGTCTCCACCAAAATCTGTTTCTGCCGGGGGGCCTCCGTTAAAATATCTGATGGGTAAAAAAAGCAGAACAAGCAGGTGTTAGTTCTGCACAGCAGGAAGGACACTCAGCAGCTCGTGTCTCCAGGAACTCACTCAATGGCTGGAAGAATGTAGTTTTTCCTTAAGGACTCGAAGTAGGGGCCCAGGTTGGCCGTTCCCTCGATGACAAACACCACATCAGCGACCTGGCTGGAGCCGGGCTTGCTGGGCGGCTCCATGGCCGCTGCAGAGCTCAGAGCGGGAGAGCAGGGCAACGAGATGGCATCTAGATGGAAGCAGAGCAAGCAAAGTATTCACACCCCATGCTTCTGATTTGTGAAAATACAACAACGCTGGGCGTCATTTCATCTTAACAATCTCTTGTTAACTTGGTGAGCATTTATTTTCAGCAACGCTTTACTTTGATCCAGCAGGTAGTTCTGATCGATGAACTCCAGGATCGATTTTTATTTCCCCCACATTTAAAACCAGAAAAGCGGGGAACCAGCCCTTTAATTCAGCTCCAAATCAACGTGATTATTACCTTTAATTGGTTCAATGTTTTTCTTTTTTTTTTTTAAAAGCTAGCTTATCTTAAATTAGTTTTAGGTTGAAAGAATCCAAAAGCAAAAGCTCCAACAATGACGAATGGACCTGCACAGAGATTGTCGTTTAGCATTAGCAGGTGTGACAGTTTTGGATCATTATGGCGAAAACTTTCTCCTTCATTAACCAAACTAGGAAGCGATGCGGACTAACCTGGCGTTTCACGGCTGTCCGTGGAAGCCGTGGAACCGGAATTAAAACGATGTGAATTTAAATGGACAGCAGAACAAGCAGGCTAGCGCTAGCATAAACAAACCAACGCTTCTTTTATTTCTTATCCTACGGAAATGACGCAGTGATCCACTCACCAAGGCGGAACATTTCTTCTTCTGGTAAAAAATAAATAAAAAAACTTAAGATGCGCGTTACCGCCACCATTTGGTAAGGGGTGTGGGACAAAATATTTATTACTATTAAATTATTCAATCTCGTTTTACTTTAAAAAAAATTAATTAGTATAACTTTACTCCCTGTTTCTTTTTGTAGTTTAATTATTATTATTACATATAGGTGTTTCTTTAATCTCTCTAAATGTGTCATGCATCTCCTTTCTCTCTGGAGAAAGGCAGCCACGGGGGTCATGCAACAAACTGCTTCAAGGACACGTCAACACGGCCGCCATATTGGCAAGGGAGACCGTTGCTCGGAAAAAAAAGGAACCAGACGGAGATTTCTGTTTGTAAAAGGAATAAATAAACCTTAAAGAAGTATGTATTTACAATTAGGAAAAGGTGACAATAATACTTTATTATTATCAGCGATTAATTATCCCTGAAATATAATTTCGTATAACATAGTACAAAAATTAGAAACAATAAAACAACTACTACTTAAAATTAATATGTCAACTAGCACGTTTTGCATACTTTGCACACTTCATTGAACAAGGATTTTTATTCTTATTATCCCGTCAGTAGTAATACATTTTCAAATTACTATTATATTTACATATAAATATAAAAAAACATTATCAATACCGTCTTAGTTTTTACTGTATATTAATTAACAAATTAAACAGTTTCCTTGTGTTGTCAAACATTTTTCGACAGTTTCCAGGGTTTTATTGGTAATTGGTATTATTGGTGGTAATAATAATAATAATAATAAAAAAAAAAAATAATAATAATAATAATAATAATAATAATAATAATAACAACAACAACAACAACAACAACAACAATAATAATAATAATAATAATAATAATAATAATAATAATAATAATAACCACAGTCTTTATACATATTCCCTGTAGCAGTTTAATAACACAATAGCCATGTAAGTTTATGATATTTGAGCTGGAATTAAATTAACATTTTAAGTTTATTGTGTAGAAAATCAAAAAGTGGATTTTCTTTTCATATTAAATAAACCTGGGTCAGTCTTCTGCTTTTTGCTGTGCCACTTCTGGACGTAGTCAATGTCAGTGCTGTTGTTTCCAGTAACTTTATGTGCACATTGTGTTTCATTCCTATAGAAAATACTGCCGGCTCACTTTATCTATGTGTTGAAGTGTCCTTACACAATAGAATCATTGAGTAAGATACCATTTACCTACACTTTAGGTAATCTCTGGTTTATATTCTCTATGTTTCTGTTTTTATTCTTTTTTTCTCGGGAGTAAATTGGTAAGCCATTACTGCATTTGACTTTGTGTGCTTTTGGTTTTTCTTTCCCGTGGAAAGTAACCCTGGCAGGGCGATTAAGTGTTTAGCTTTCGTTAAACTGAGATTTTGATGGCTCCATTGGTACAACTATCTCTGTTACTCCTTTATTTGCATTGAATTGGACCACATGATTGTGACTATAACATTGGATTGAATTAGAGGAATTAGACTGACGTTGACCATATTAGAAATACATAATTTAATTTTTTTGTGTGAATTGGCACATCTTAAATAAACTCAACTAGGCTCGGAGAGAGAGAACTTTAACATGTATTGTTCTGCTTTGCATTCTCGGCATCAGTCATAAAGAGAGGAAGTTTTCCAGGACCTCCAGTAGATGTCAGCAAATATCTTTGACAAGTTAACTCCTTTATCAAGCCTCTGCTCAGTAACTTCCACTAAAAGTCCAGGAGGAACGAAGCTTCTTTGGAAACGTCTGGAAGTTTCATGGCTTTTGACTGACGTTATTTCCAGTAATCTCACTTTGACGTATTTTTACTCCTCCATGTTGTCTTCAAGGATTGTTAATCATACAATTTCATTTACAGATCAGGCCTAAAACGCTGTAGATGCATTTTTTAAATTAAAAAATGCATCTACAGCATTTTTCATTAAAGCAAATGAAAAATCAGACAAAACAGCAGCGATCTGCAGCCTTCAACTTTTCACCCCACATAAAATCAATGGGGTGGGGGGGTGTGGGGGATGGGGCAATTACTGAGTGTTTTCAAGACTCACCTTTACGACCAGCAGCAGACTTAACATAAAAGCCCAGGGAGACCAACAGGATGGGAAACATACAGCATCCCAAGTGTTCCAGGTAGCTCTGGTAACCCACTTGTGAGGATTTAAGTGCAACAGCATGTTGGCTGTGATTACCTGTTGTGAGGAGACCATCTGGCCCCTCCAGCTGGCTAAAATGGTCAGAAGATGGATCGTCTTCATCACACCACCTGGACCTTGCAGACACAGTGCACCATATTTTCATTCATATTTTATTATGTCAGAGTCGGACAGTACAAAAAAAAAAACAACAACAAATAAATAAAATAAATTGCAGTAGAAGTACGCATTGTCTGGCTGTCCAAAGACACATGGAGAGAGCAGGTCCTCTGTAATTGCTTGGCAACGGCTTGCATCGTGTGTGTGGAAGTTCAAAGATAGACGGTCTATCTCAAAGCAGCAGAAAACATCAGAGCTGCAGAGAGCAGAGAGGTGCTTACTCCTACAGGCACAATCAGGCTCAGACAAACATTGGCCAGCCACCCTGTCGGTTTAATTTGACCGTGCTGCTCGGTCAGAATCAAAAAGCACCGTGGGAGGTGGAATGTTTACATGCAAACTTTACTCATCAGCTGCCGGAAGGGGCCGGGTCGGGCCCACGGCACTTTTCTCCTCAATCTGGGTTAAACCGATGCCGATTATCGTGTCTGTGGGAGGTTTTGACTTTGATGAGCTCTGAAGATGCTTTGACGAATGCTGAACCAAGCAGCCTGCCTGCCTGGCTGGCATTGCCACAGGGAGAGAACAGACCTATGGAATAAAGGCAAAATTATGCTGCTGCATTAAAAACTCATGTTTAGTTTCATGTTTAATGCTCAGATCTGGTAACTTGCCCATGATGGTGCTTCAAAGTGCTTTACAAAACCAATTATCCCCCTTAGCTTTTCACCTCCATTGCAGCCTGTAATTTAAATGCTTTAAAATAAATGTAAGTTTATGTAATGGGCCAGCACAGAAGTCTAAGTTGGTGAAGTAAAATGAGAAAAAAAAAATACAAAAATAGAATGATAAATTAAACAAAGAGCTGAAACTAACATGTGCATTATGTATTCAGCCCCTTTGACGCTGCTAAAAAGTTCTGGGGCGACCAGTTACCTTCAAAAGTCCCATAATTAGTTCAATTAAGTGGGTAATCTAAGTTTCATATGATCTGCCAGTATAAACCCACCTTTTCTGAAACAACCCAGAGGTTGTAGCAGTACTAAGCGAGAAGCGTCACACCATGAAGACCAATGAGCTCCCCAGACCAAAGGAGACCCTGAAGGAGCGGCAGAGACTGGAGGATCTGTCCAGACGCTCCATAGAGCTGGACTTTATGGAGGAGCTGTCAGAAAAAAGCCATTACTAAATTTTTAAAAAACACGGCATGTTTTGAGTTTACCTAAGGGCCTGTCAGCGACTCCCCAAATGTATGGCGTGAAGAGCTCTGGTCAGATTCAACTAAAGTGTAACTTTTTTGCCACTAAAGAAAAAGTCTGTCTGGACCAAACCCAACACACCCCATCCCTGAGGAGTTTTCAGCAGTAGCTACGGTTCTGGTCAGCAGTGTTCTGGAGCGCTGCAGTCAGTCTGCATGTGATTTCACACTGGGATGGAGGCCCAGCTTCCAGCGGGACGATGGCCCGCAGCATGCTGCTAAAGCAACACTCGGGGAAATATTTAAAAGTGTTGGAATGGCCTAGTCAAAGTCCAGACCTCAGTGTGTGGTTAGATGGCTGATCAGAGGTGAAAACCATCCAACCTGAAGAAGCTTGAGCAGTTTAGCTTTGAGGAATGGGCAAAAATCCCCCAGGCCAGATGTTGGGATCCATCTTCAGTTGTTTGGTCCCATTTGCTCGTTTGCTTCACAATAATAAAAATAACACATCTTCAAAGTTCCGGGCATGGTCCGAAAACGTAAAGATGCAAACTCTCAAACAATCAATTCTAATTCCAGGTTGTGAGGAAACGAAACATTAAAAAAATGTGGGAGGTGAACATTTTTTTAGGCGCTGCAGACGTTCCTGTCCCATAAATCTTCTGCACTCTTGTGTAATGATGCAGGTGAAGTCATTACCAGCAGACGTATCTGACCTTTCTCCCCCCCCCCCCCCCCCCCCCCCCCCCCCCCCTCGCTGCAATAACAGTTAATGTTTAGTTGTCGGGTTTTGGAATAAATTCCTCCAGAGTGAAGCAAACAGCATCAGCCCCGGCGTCTGAGTGCCCCCCCCCCCCCCTCCTTCCTCTCTGCCTCTTTCAGCTCACTGAACTGAGTGAAATGTCTTTCCGACTAAATGATTTTTTTTTTTACACGGTGGGAAAGTTGCCATGGAGACAGCGCTCCCTCTCCCCCTCTGCACCCCACCCACCCCATCCTCTCATTTTTCTCTCTTAGTCTTTAGTGTTAAAGCAAAGCTAACGGGTGGGTTGTCACACTGTGTGTGTGTGTGTGTGTGTGTGTGTGTGTGGTCTGCATGTTGCCCATTATGAGTGTGTCTATATACAGCCCCATCCTCCACACATCCAGCCAGCAGCAATCTCCTCTGCTGCTCCAGGTTTTCCCGTTCCCACTCTCCTCTTCCTCCTCCTCCGCCGCCTCCTCGCTCTCGTCATCCTCTTTCATTTGTTTAATCCTCTCCTACTCCTCCTTCCCCCGTCATCCCTCTGCTCCTGTGATCTGGTTTCTTCTGTCTGCAAGAGATGTCGGACGTGCAAATTGCTACTGGTTGCCTTTTCTCTCCGGCAGAGATGGCGGGAAGAGCAGCAAAAAAAAAATACAAAATAAAAATAAAATAAAAGCAATTAAAAGAAACAAAAGAAGACGGAGCAGAAGTTGGAGCGGGCAGCGGCTGGAGCCAGCACTGGTTAAATAAAGGAATAATAATAAAAAAGCACCGGTTCTACATTTTGGGCCGTGATGAAGAATTCATGACAAAGTGGCAGAGTAATTAGCAGACTTTATGCAGAGAGAGTCTGCAGGTGGAGCAGCATGTTGATCCCAGCACTCCAGTCATTTACAGCGGCTAATAATCTGATATCCCCACAGCTTTACATTTGATACACTGCCTGGAGGCGAGCGGCTAAAGAAACAGTCGGAAACAGGAGAGTGGATGATACATATCCTTTATTTCCATTATTGTTGCTTCAGCCACGCCGTTACTTACACATTCACCGACATCCTGTGACCTGTCCTGACTGAAACAATCGCCCTCGCTCCAAATCTCACCAATAACCAATAAAAAAGTAAACTTCTTGAATAAATTATATATATATAAAAAAAACAACTGTAATCTGACAAAAGAAGGGAACAAACCAATACTGATAAACACAGCATAAACGTCATTTTCATCATCGTTGTTTTTCTTGACAACAGAGATTTAAACAACTGCTAGGTCTCCATTTAGTCGTCATTAGTAGTATTAGTATCAAGTTCATTGTCAGATTTTGCTTAAAGCATCACTTATAGAATTTTTCATTGCATCAAGTTGACATCATTCGTGTTAATATAAGCATGCAAACATGTTTTCCCCATGACCATTCAGGACTGCACGAACAAGAGAGGACAGCAGGAGAGGGAGGAGAGAGGATGGAGGGAGCAAACAATAAGAAAGACCAGATGGAGGGCTGGAAAAAAACTAAGAGGAGCAGGTGAAGGTAGGGAAAGAAGGAGAGAGCCGGAGAGAATGAGTAATCAGACAGCAATCAGACGGACAGAAACAGAGAGACAGGTCGCTGACGGAGGGAGGAAGAAGCGGGGGGGAATGAGCTCGTTACACCATGAGCTGTGTAGTCTCACACGAGGCAGTGAGACAGGAGCTAAACCAGGCTAACACACAGAGAGGAAGACGGGGAAAGAAGGGGAACCATGGCGCTTCTGGACCCACGTCCTGGTATCGCTGGCTGATCATCCCCTGACTGGCAAATCACACAGAGCATGTGACCTGATTTCCTTCATCCGGAAGTTAGGAGGAAGAAACTAGACCCCCCCCCCCCCCCCCCCCTCTGGAGAACACACTCCTGTGGAAAGGTGTGTTTGTGAGAGAGAGGATTAGAGGGAACACACCGAGCTGCTGTTCTGGTAAAGTTCAGTCGTCTTAGCAGAGACAGCCACGGCTTTCTGGGTCTGTATCCGTTTACAGGGGAAGACATTTCAGCACCCCCCCCCCCCCCCTCCATGTCGGCTCTCTTTCAGGGAGGGGGGGGGGGGGGGGTCTAAAATCGTATGGAAGCCCATATCTGCCACTTGAAAGGAAGAAACACTAACGCCCCATTGCATTTCTAAAATACTACTTCCAGCTTGATTTTCAAGCTCTTGAAGCTAATTTGCTGTTGCTGAAGCTTTTCAGCATCAAGGTCACACACCAAGCAGCTGATACTCAGCACACACGCCTCAGGTTCCACCTTGCCCTCATTTTTCAGGTCATTTCAAATGAATTCTCTGGAACTTTTATTCTCTAGCGCTCACTGTTAGCGTTAGTTTCCACCACCCTGCTCCTTGTCACTATCCGGTTTTGTTTTATATGAAGAGAGGCACCAGACCTGTGATGACCTCCAAAAACAAGACAAAAACAGAGGATTTTCCTGAGGCTATGGGCCTCGCTTTTAAACAGATTTGGCATCCAAAAAGCCTCAATTTAAGACCCAATGAACCGGATCTTTAATTATTAAATTCAATTCAGCCTATTTATAAAGCACCATTTGACAGCACGTCATATCAGGACCTTTTACAAAGTCAGATGTATAAAATCCTCCAGACAGGTTGGTTAAACGTTTTCTACAAGGAAACCCAGCAGATTGCAGCATTCACTCCGTCCTGGACGAGTGTGAAGCCACGGCGGACAGTCGTCTGCATTGTGTTGTTAGCTTTGCTGCAATCCCTCATACCAAGCATGCATGTGGTGACGGTGGAAAGGAAAACTCCCCTTTAACAGGAAGAAACCTGCAGTATAACCAGAAGGTGGGGAGACATAGTTGTGGCCGGGGCTTACAGTTCAAACTAAGCTCTTTACTCACGGTTGGAATTTGTTCAGGACCTGGGACAGTTCCTTTAATAATGAACCCTGTTTTCTTAATATAACTGGCTGTCAGCTGTTGTTGGTTCTTTTTGAAATCTTTATTGGAAGTGTTCATTCTGGGCTGATTCTAAACACATTTTTGATCCTTTAAAATATTCAGAATCTGTCATTTGTTTGATTTTGATTTGTTATAAAAATGTTTAATAAAAAAAGGAATTTAGCCATCAGATGATGATTAAAAGAATGCTGATCATTCTTATCTTTTTCAAAATTCACTTTTTAACTCATTATTCCATTCAAACTCAAAATTAAAACTTGTGAATTTAAGTGCCATATTTGTGACTTGTTAACTAGTCTTTTTAATGTTATTTACGTTTTATACTATCAGGATTTTCAGAGCAAAACATATGACTCTTAAAAACTGTACCTGTTTGTCTTCTTTTTAGTGAACAAACTCATAGTTTGTTCACTCAGAATTTTTAATTATAATTACGCAAAAATTGTTATACTCAAAAATATTACTTTGATTCTCATAATTATTGCATCTATAATTTTGTCTCATAATTAGGACATTTTACCTAATGGTTTTTTCAACTAAAATCCATGACTTCATCTCATAATAATGACTTTCAGTTTTCTAATTATGACGTTTTACCTGATATTTATAATTTGAATTTATTTTCATAACTATGATTTGAACTGCACAAAAAAAGTTGGGATTTTGTTTTGTGATTAGGGTAGAATTTTTATTTTATATCATCATGACTTTCAAACTCAAAACTTTGACTTTTTGACTATATAATCATAAATCTGATTTAAAAGTCAAAATGGTCCCTTTACTATGACTGTTATACAGAACATTATGGGATGCTAATTCCCCATTTTCCTTCCCTTAATATTGGCATAAATGGGCTTCCATACATCTGGTCAATGGCCCATAAATGCCTTTGAATAATTATAAGCAAAATACACCAGCACTTCACCACTTTCAATCCCATCTGATTTTTCCCTCCGACATAGAGCACAGGAATTAGTGAAAGAAATACACGATTAACACACGATTACTTACATCAGGCAAAAGGGTTGGAGAGGAGAGGAGGGCTGACTGGTGACTGGCAGCAGTTTTCAGAGACAACATAGACAATAAAAACTAGCGTCTATCAAAGACGGTGCTTCCCCACCTATAGTGCAATGAGGCACGAGTAGAACACACACACTCACACCCTCTGTCTCTCACACACACACACTCGCACACATTAATTTACCCCCTTTAGAGACACAGAACGAGACAAAGTTTGGCTCCGGAGCAAACTTTTCAGTGCAGATGCCTGGATTCAACGGGAGAGGAAAGAAAAAAGGATGGGGCGTGGGGACGACGGTGAGCACAGATACGTGTCAAACATACACACACAGACGCACACGAGTACAAAACAAACACGCCCACAAACACTGAAACACTCACTGGTAAAAGCAACACAGAAGTGTGTCCTTCTAAAGTCCTGTCACAGACATGATATGGACAACAATTTGATCCGTTGAAGCGTGACAATTACATTTTCTGTTCTTTTCTCTCTTTTTTTTTTTTTTTTTGATTGAGAAAGCAAAACATTAAGTCCTGGAATGATAGAAAAATAACTCGAGTGGTGATACATCCTCCAGAGAGCACGCTCCAAACAGTCCAATCCCAAACGCAGGATTGTGTAAACCTGTGAAAGTCTGGTGGTTTGGTGGGAGAACCGGGAACGGCCAAGTAGTCTGTAATCCATCTGTAAAAACGCCACGGATAAACTCCCCTCCTGACGGATGGATGCCTCCTCCATCACACAGCTGACAGCCAAAGATGATTTAAAAAAATTACTAATGAGTCCCATTAGGACTGAGATGAAGAGCATGAAGAAGAGGGACACGTTTCAAGGTTGCGTAACATGCTGAGACCAATGAGTCCGTCCTCGGTTTTCACTCGTCTGACATCAGTAATGACCCGACGGACGCTGCGACGTCTTCCCTCCGGGCAGAGGCACCCGGGTCTGGCCAGGAGACCCACCCCCACCACCCCCCCGCTTACAGGAGACATATCTTCTCCCTGCCCAGTGCAGCTCTTACTGCACAACCCTTTGACGCAGAGGTTTTCTCTTGATAGTCTGTACAAGTGCACGAAGCTTTGGTCCTGGCTCAAACGACCACTCTATGATGGCTTTCTTTTTTTGTTGGTTTTTTTTTCAAGAGAGAAACGCTCTAGAGTGAACTACTACACATATCTGAAGAGCACATGAACTACACACATACTACAAACTCTGTGTATGCGTGTGTGTGTGTGTGTGTGTGTGTGTGTGTGTGTGAAAGAGAGAGAGGAAGGTGTGTGCCCTACTTGCTAAGTCTGAAATTTACACCTGACATCAGTCCCTGGCGTTATTGTCTGCATGTGTTTGCAATGTGTAGTCTGATGTTCACACCGCAGCTCAGGATGGATGAGGTCCCCCCCCCCCCCCTTCAGCTCAGCAAAGACAGCACAGAAGTTGGACTATTCATTAGCAGAGGCAAAACGGCACTAGCAGTCGGACACTGGCAGCGTCTCCGCGTCTCTCTTGTCTTTGATGGAGAGAATTATTCACAGATGAGAGGAGAGGAAATAAAAACAGGAAAATCTGGAGCTGTAGAGATGATAATGACCTGAGGAAGGAGAGAATAAGGGAGAAGAGGCGGATTAAGCACGCGTGAGACAGTGGGAGACAAGATAATAAATAAACAGCTTGGAGTTTTTCACAAGTCAGTGGTGGTGGGGGGGGGATGCGTTACATAAGGCATAAAATCTAGATTATACAGATGCTGGAGCCTCAGAGCTGCAACATCTGACGACTCCACAGCCTGCGCTTTATCGTGCTCTCACAGTTTGTGTCATGCTTTTTAAGACTCGACTAGATGTCCCCGTGCTAATCGGACCGGAGAGCATCTGCCACACAGCGCTGGACGTGTGCGGGAATTTAAAGAGTCACAGGGAAACGGTGGAGAGAGTCTGAGCTATTTACGGAGTGCTTGGAGCTAATAAACACTGAGGCGACTCACCGTTTTAATCAGAGTGGGGGCTGTCCACCACAATATGCGGCTTAGGGGAGGATGTTGTGGCACTCTTTGATACGAATGTACCGATCGCTTTTTCCTGCAGGGAAAAGTTCATGTTTTAGAATGGAAAACAACACAGAAAATGAAGTTTTTACGTCATTCTTTCACAGCTGCAGGGATCACAGAAGATTGTGACCCTCGGCAGTCATAGGAAAAAAAAAACAGCAGAAATTCATTCAGGCTTTCAGTTTAAGAAATTAAAAGCTATTTATTATCTCTCATTTAGTTATAATATTATTTCAGTTTTAGAACCTTTTACATTTTCTGTATGCATTGTTAGGCTATAAATAATCATGGCAAGTACACGCTTAACAGTTTTAGATATTCTCGTACATATGGTCTTAACTATAGTGTTTTTATACATTTTATTTAATTATTTTTTGCTTATTCTTTATCAGTTTATTTGATCATTCCATCATGCGTTTATGTTTTTACATTCCTGTGTTAAAGTGTTCTATGAATAAAGTTTGATTTAAAATCCTCCAGGATCAGTTATGGCCTGTTAGGAAGTTTTGACAACAACTGCTTTTCCAAACATGCTTAAATTTTGTGCTTGTTTGAATTTATTTAGATTTTCTCTCAGCACACAGGGTAGAATTCTGCAAACAGGTTAGGATCCCAACGTCTTCTTCTTCTTCTGCCGTTTCCCTTTCAGGGTCTCCACAGCGAGTCGTCTTTCTTCGTTTAGCCCTTTCTTCTGCTTCTTCTTCCTTCATGTCGGCTTTAACTCCATCCATCCATCTCCTCTCTGGTCTCCTCAGCTCCAGCCTCAGCATCCTTCTACTAATGTCCTCACCATCCCTCCTCTGCAACACCTCCAACCATCTCAGTCTGACCTCTCTGGCTTTATCTCCAGAACATCTGACATGATCCTGATCCTCTCCATCCTCGTCACTCCCAAAGAGAAGCCCAACATCTTCGTCTCTACTACTCCTGACTCTTCCTCGGTGCCTGACGCCATTTCCCTACATGTTCCAACTTTCTTGGACTCGTTTCTTCGCCTCTTTTCCACACATTCACCTAAATCTTTTAATTGGTGGTGCTGAAGTCTCCAGAACTGATTTTATAGCGACCAGTTTAAGACAGCTGACAAGCCATGTCTCATACCTACAGAGAGGTTATGTAGTCGGCTGTGACAAAGACTGAGCTGAATGGCCTCAATGGAAACACAGAAAGTCTGTTTGTTGAAGTCTAGTCGAGTCATTCAAACCTGAGAATCCTGTATTATCTGTAAAACACGGTGGTGGTGGCATGATGCTGTGGGCTGTTTCACTATCAGTGCTAACGATGCACTAACTGGAAGAAATAATAAAGAAGTGCTTTGTAGCCCCAGCTTAAATTAATAGCTGTAAGGGCTGAAACTCAACAGGACAACAAATGTAAAACCCAGAGTAGTTTAGGACAGATGTCTGCAACATCTGCAGCCTGTGGCTCTTTACACCTTCAGCTTTGGCTCTTACAACTTAGACCAAATATGTGTGGGGAAAAACTGGTCAATATCTCTAAATGTAAAGGTAATTTAAAATTGCTAGCTTTAGGATGCATTTAGTTCTGTAATACATGCATAACTTTACCAGAAAGAAAGACACTAATGGTGTATAGAATGTTTTACTATAAATAAGTGAAGCATCTTTTTCATCTTTTTGATTCCACTGGCTATACAAATCAAATGTCATTAAACCTAAGCATAAAAATACGGTTGATTAAATAATAAAAACTGTTGATCTTTAATTAAAAAAAATTAAACAAGTTTCCTATAGTATACTATAAAAACAGGCTCTTGTTTCAAAGAGATGTGTAACTTTGGTGGCCTTTAATCAAAAAGTGTTTATCTGGACCGATGGCAGAAATGGCTCTGTGGTTGTAAAGGTTGCTGACTCCTGGTTTAGGATTAAACATCAATGCTTCTGGCAGGACCTTCTCTGATCCCTGGCTGGTAAAAGTCCCATCAGGGTTTAACAAACTTCACGTCTTTCTGATTGTGATGGTAGAACCTGACATGGCTGGTTGTCTTCCTCCCTCAGTCTTAAGGTAGATTTTTAGTTTTAGTCAGTAGCCATGTTGTTTTAACCATTTCCTGATGTATGCAGCTCATTAAGTATCTTCATGTAATGTTTTCTCTTGTCTTTCCCATGTTGAAGCTTAGAGAGAAGGGTCTCTGTGTTGTTTAAAACTTATACCTCAGCAAAACAGGACATTTTTTAACTACTAATTAAAAGGTAAGGATTGTATGAATAGATTTTTGCCTCTTGTCAACAGATTTTTCAAATTAAAGTGATAGATGACACTAAATTTCTAAAATATGAATTAGTTTTAATGATTTTTAATCGATCTAGCAGGGGCGCCTACCTCGACCAGCTGATGCCAGTGCTCTATTGGTTTGCGGGGGTTTGCCAGCATGGCCGCCCAGTGTTCCCTCCCGGGACCGTCAGCATCGCTTCCCACTCGACACATGCCTATAACCTCGTTATGACCGATGCTGCCACACACCGAGAGAAGACAAAACAGGACAGATAGAGTTTCACAGGCTTGTTAAAAAGGCAACAATAAAAGGAAGGAAACAGGTTCATTTCTCAAGCGTTGGGGTAGATATTAAATACTAGCTCACAGTCACAGCTTTGGATAAAAGCTTGATATCAACGAGGGAGCGGGCGGACATGCACACCTGTACAGATGTCAAATGCAGCGTCTCCACAGAATAATGGGGAGGCGGCGCATTTCTGCACAAACACATAAAAGCCGCCAAGTGATGCTGCAAGCGACTGTGAGATAAACATTGGCAGGACCGCACGTCTTCCTTCACCGTTAGCATAAATCATGCTTATTCATGAGCCGCCCATCTATGTAAAACAGGGGGGGGGGGGGGGCTGTCGTCGTGTTCAACACCGGCCCCAAAAATCAACAGCATGCTGCGTGCACACAGACGTTTGATAAACAGCTGCTTCCCGTAACGATGAGGCGGCTGTGAAAGCGCCCGGAGCGTGCAGCGGCAGAACGGCGCCTCGACCCGCTCACCAATCATAATCCATCACTGCGATGATGATGGAAACGCTCTCTATGTTCTCGTTGGGGATGTCAAACACCAGCGCCTCGTTGTACGTGGGATTCAGCGTGTTCTTCTTGATGGAGGTCTTCCTCTTTTTTAGCCGCCGCCCGTCACATATCAGGGAGGCCTTCACGTACGGGTCTGAGACGGGAGAGAAAGCTGGAATTAGGAGGAGCGAGGGAGGAAGAGGCAGACGCACAGAGCGTGAGATAAGGGTTCACACATATCTGCATCTGTCACACATGGAGGCTGTCCAGAATGGAGTCGCTGAGGCAAAGCTGGATTAGGAACACAAAGGGGAGCGGCGGAACCGGTCGGATCCCTTCGGTTAGTGACGGCGGCCGGGAACAATCACCAGCATCTGCCATGTCTGCATCTCATGATGCTCCTAAATCTCGCTGAGATCAATGAGGCAATAATAGCAGCACGTGGACATAATCGGTAGATGTGCATAACAATAAAACACGTCCATCTGATGCATTGTTTGTTTTTTTCCAGTTCTTATTGCGCCATTTGTTACCTTTCTGCAGACGAGTTCAGCTACGTGAGCAGCAAGGAGAGCCGTGAAGATCCTGCAACGTCGCACCAAGCCGGCAACAGCGTGGAGGAAGCAAACCCAGAGTTTGCATGAGAGTAAAAGTATTCACACGCCTTGATCTTTTTCAGCCACAACATTCAATTTGTTTCATTTTCCAGGATACACCAGCACAGAGGAGTCAACGGGGAATGACTTTATATGTCAATTAGAAGTGGAAATCTGAAAAGTGTGGCAAGCATTTATTTTCAACCTTCTTAAATTTGATACTATAGCACAGACGATTACTTTTAGGAGGTACGCTCTCCTGTTTCTGCACTGAACCAAAAGTAAGTAAAGATTTCTTGAAATTAGTGTATTTTTTATTTAAGCGGTTAAATAAGACTATTTGCCAATGGAATAAGATCTTTTGGACTAAAATAGGAACAATTAATCTCCATTATCTTATTTCAGGTGCAGGGTATCTAATTATCTTAATTTAGGGGTAAATATACTCATTCCATTGGCAGATAGAGTTATTTAACTGCTCCAATCAAGGTAAAATACCTTAATTGGAGCAGTTGGAGTAAAATTACTTTTAATTATTTTTTGCAGTGATGCCTCAGAGGTTTGTTTCAGAACAGTGAAAAATGGCATCTTGAAGATCGAGGAACACAGAGTCAGGGATAAACGTTGAATTAATCGAGTTAGCTCTGGAGGAGCTGCCTAGATCCACAGCTCTGGTGGAAGAATCTCTCACCAGGACAACAAAACATTCAGTAAATCTGACCTTTATGGAAAAGTATCAAGAAGAAAGCCGTAAGACGTCCTGATTGCAGTTCTTCATAAGTCATAGAGAGGATGCACCAAACACGTGGAAGAAAGTTAAGACCTATGTTTAATGGGCGGGCTGTAACTGCACAGGACAACACCGCACATTACCCTGAAGGCAGCATCCCAGCTGTATAACATAGTGGTGGCAGAATCATGCTGTGGGGATGATAGTCAGAGAGCAATGGAGCTAAATAAAGCCAATCTTAGAAGAAAACCAGCTAGAGGTGACAAAATAAATGTGGAGGTTCACCTTCCTGCAGGACAAAAACCCTAAAAACACGGCCAGAGGCTAAATGTACAAAGAGAGACCCTTCAAATTATTCTGTGTGGCTTCTCTTGTTGCTAAGGAAAAAACAATTAAAATCTGCTCAAGATAAAAAAAATGTGCATCTACCATCATTTAGAGATTCCTTCGTTACACCCTAACCCTTGTCACATCGTCCTAAGTGTCTGGTAGAAGGAAACTGGACTTCTTCTCTTGTTTCTTGAAGATGTTTCTCCTCTCATGAAGAAGACCATCACTGTGACTGAGCTTCAGCTATTTTACACTAAATAATGGCCAAAAGCTTCAGGCGCAGCTGCTGGAGGGAAACCCTGAAGAGTTGACTCAGTAGGGGGGAACAGACATGCACACCACACTTTTAAGATTGTTATTTGCATTTATATAGAAAAATCTAGATTTTCCTTCTACTTCACGATCCTGCAGAACCTTCCTTGATGTGTCAAAGAAATTTCAATAAACTACAATCCAACTTGTGCCTGTAAGTGAAGAAGTGGGTGTAGACTTAATGAGTGGTGTCTAAATGAAAGTGCAACGTGTCATTGCGTCAGATTATTATTAGCTGATGAGGCTCCAAATGCCTCCAAACTGCGCTGAGATTGCCAGCAAAGCCGAGACCAGCAGCAGTTCCTGGCTTCCTGTCCCATCCCTCCTGTAAACGTGTTTCCAGTCAGACCTTGGCTGGAGGTGCGGCAGCAGCAGAGACGTGTGATTTGTTCACCTGAGAAACCCGTCAGGTCCATGGCTTTGAGGTTGGTGGCCTTGATGACTGTGGCGGTGAGTCTGCCTGCGGTGGGCAGGTAGCACAGCGAGAAATTAAGCTCCCCGAGATCAGCCTTCTCCTGCAGATAAACACACCAGGAGGAGAGAGACAGATTACGCTGGAGAAAACAGCCACAGACACGCATGCCGTGCTTTCCCGTGAAAAGAGCTGCATCTGTGACGGCAGGAACTGAATCACACCAATAATCCGTCCACGTCCCCGACTGTAGAAAACTGTAGAAAACTGTTATTCACCTCCATTTGGATTTTTTCGTATCCTTTCCCCCTCTTCCATCAGTTATAAAATCTCTGCTGTTCAGGTCACCCCGCCGTCCGATGGCTCCGAGTCACACAAATCAATATTTGCCCAAGTGAAACACTATTTAATATATTAAACTCCGATGCCAAAAATGTTAAAGCTTTGCTCTGTCTAATTTGCTAATAGCCTCCTATGAATATTTCATATAAATCTATCTGGACGTAAAGCAATCTAAAGTTTGGATTGGGCCAGCAGAGCCGTTCCAGTAATCTATACGCTCTCTCTTAAGATGATTTTTCACACAGCCAGACTTTTAATGAATCTATCCTGCAGCCAGACTGCTTTCTATACACAATGCTCCTCACAGAGCAGAAAACAGTAAATTTAGCATCACAATCCCAGCATGTCAATGCTTTTGACTCAACTTGAATCAAAGCCATGCGAATGAATCAGAAGAAAGAGGAACGATCGCATTTTAAATTAAAGCTAAAATGTTTTAATGCTGTGAGGAGGAAGATGCCTCTGACGAGTTTAACGGACTCTGTGTGTGTGATGGTAATCACAATTAAATAATGATATTAAAGATTAAAAAACAAGTGGAAAAGACCATAAATACAGTATATTGAGTTTCGGTCTGTTGAACTGTTTGTCTTGGTTTTCCATAAGAAAATCTAATACTTTGAAAATAACCTGTTGAATGAAGATTTAAAAAAAATGCAAATACTAATTATATTTATTTTTTCCTCAGTAAGAAACCCGCTAGTTTGGTGTAACAAATGACCGTATTTACTATGGCAGCTGCTGTTTATTTAAGTGTTTATTTCTATGGCGCTGATTCTAAGCCTATGTTGTCTTTATGTAAAATAAAATATATATTGAGAAATATATAGACAGTTCCACCCAGTAATACAGTTGTATTCAAAGTCAATGATATACATTTGAAATTGATCTGAGGTTTAACACAATGCAACCAGGTTCAGTTTATTATTCTAACTGCTTAAAAGGTTTTCTATCGACTTATTGACTGCAGCATTCACTCCTCCTGAAAGAGCGTAGAGCCACAGTGGACAGTCGTCTGCATTGTTGATGGCTTTGCAGCAATCCCTCATACTGAGCATGCATGAAGCGACAGTGGAGAGGAAAACTCCCCTTTAACAGGGAGGAGAACCTCCAGCAGAACCAGAACCAGGCTCAGTGTGAAGTTTCAAGTAGACAGAGCTGACGCACAGCAAAAAAGAAACATAGATGCACTGAACCAGGAGTACTTTCAATGTTTAACAGAAAGAAAGGCTTAATGGCAGCAGTAGCTCCTTCAGTGGCTTCCTCATGGAGAAAAACACAGCTAAACATTTCAAATCAGCACTAAAACACAGTGTAATCTGGATTTATTTATACATTGTTTATGTAGTCAGCGTCATTTTTGGACTTTAGGTTTAGCTTGGATAAGGGTTAATAATTATTGCAAAACCTTTTTGGTTCCGGCGTTGCCCTGGGGGAGCTGTTAGGCTCTATGTGCCGTGGTTCTGTGTACGCTGCTTTGCTGTTTGAGTGAAATGATGAAGCTAAAAGAGTTTCAGCTGCAGCTATTCTTCCCATGCAGCCTGACAGACTGGAGAAGTTACCAAGCAACAAATAAGGGTTACAGCAGCACCTAACAGAGTTAGGGCAGCAATAGCTCCTTCTGGTGCTGTGTCCAGGAGAGAGACAGGAAGCAAAACATTTTATATGGATCGATCTTCTGACCAAATCTCTATGGTCTATGGTTGAACTAATTTAATATCCTTTGTTTTTTACTGACTTTTGTGAAACCAGTCCTGTTTTAGTCTGTTTTCTACAGGAGCCCCGAAAGGCAACAAACATTTCTCATCACCATGAAATCAATTAATTTATTAATTAAAGATTTTTTTGTGCAATTTATGGAAGAAATCTTTTTTGTCTTTTAAGTTTTTAAGATTTTTCTTTACCTATGATGAAAATTTGAGGCTCAATTTTCCAAGCAGTTGTTTTTGTAATACATGTTTCTGCCACAAGAGGCACTAGACGTAAGCGGATAGTCAAGGGCTACATCGAGGTAACACTTTAAGCTCCTTTGTCACTTCATACCTCCAGTTGGTAGCAAAGACGTATAATTTCATCCCAGCCGACTTTTGTTTCAGACCAAATCGTTTTAAACCACCATGTATCGCTTAATTTATCTCGACATTTGGGTACCTTGATGAATTCTAAAGATAAATAATCATGATGTGTTTAGATCTCTGCTATAATTTAACTTAATTGTATACTGTTTTGTTTTGTGAGGATTTGATATAAACCAAGGTTTTCCATTATCCTTTGTGAAAGTTGTATGAAACGTTCATGGGAATTATTTGATGGCGGTCAGAAAGTGTCACGTACTGTAATGGGCTCCTTTGTCCAACATGAAAATACATAAACATAAAATAGCTTCAATAAATGAGATGGTATATTCTAAATGGATAAACATATTTCAGGTTAAGGGTCCACCCTCTGCTCTATGCACCTACAGGGGGCATCAGGCTTTTCAGTTCTTGCTTTTCACACGGAAATAATTCAGTTGTGGTTTATATGAGGTTGATCTGCAAAATGTTTTACCAAATCAAAAAGTATTAGCATTTATAAAAAGCTAGCATTTGAGGGCTAACACACCCAAAAAGAGTCTTACATAAAATTTAAAAACCTAGAATCTTCAACTGAAAAACAAAGTTTTAATCTACAAATGTTTAGATCTTCCTTAGGGGGAATTTCTTGGACATGACTGCCACAAACAGTGTTATAATTCCGGTTTTATTTTGGTGGAAGAGCGTCTTTAGTCATAATGAAGCTAAACAAATACAACTACACAGACAAAAGAACCAGATTTTACCAAGGAAAACTCAGAGGAAAGGAAAATTAAATTCCCCCTCAGCTCGGCTACATCACACCAACATGATTCCTTCATCATAAAATGTCCACTTTTCTATTTTTCTTTATATTCCACAAATCATTTTCAGCAGTGCAGGATGTTGTGAGCCGACTATAAAATACAGGAAACATAAACCTTGATCATTTTATGCATGTTTAGTTTTAATCAAAGTATTTTGTTAGATTCTATAAAACAAATTAGGAAGACTGTTGTCAGGAAACCCAAAAATAAACTATAAGAAGCAGGAATCCTGCAGCCGCTGGACTGACCCTGGTGTAACTAAGAGTTGAGGCTGTTTGAGTTAAAATTTGCTTACTGGCTTTACTTACAACTTTACAACTTTACAGCTTTACTGCTCCCAAAGTTGCTTGACTATTAACCTGAAGCGTTTATCTGTTATGCGTTAACACAAAGCGTACAGCGGCCAGAATTAGGCACAGAGTCCCTTCAGTTTTCAGATCACATCAACACTGAGTGTGTCTGGTGGCTCTGCGTCTTACCGCGGTGCCCTCCACGATGTCCCTCCAGATGGGTTTGTCCCCGCTGCCCTCGCTGAAGTCCAGCAGGTTGTCCACCACCACCTGGCCGATCAGGTCGTGTCTGGAGAAGCGGTCGAAGTCGTACACAGAGAAATGCAGCTTCCTGGAATGTAGCTCGTTCAGCGGCACGCCGAACTGGAACGTCTCGTTGAACACTGGGTTTAAGGTCTTTCTGTGGACCTGAGGGACAGACGCAGTCTGAGTTAATGTCCTGGGTCACGCCGGGTGTCCATGCACAGGCTGCACCTCAGGGCATGGGCCAATGTAAAGGACGTTTAGAGGACGTACGAGGCGACGCTTCTATAGCCTGTCATAGACTAGAGCAGGGATGGGCAACTTCCATGATAAAGAGGGCCACATTTTTTTTCAGCACGTCCATTGGAGGGCCACATGACCACGCACTTCAAATAATTGGATATGAAAGACGCTACAAATTATTCTCAATACGAACAAATTTTAGATGAATTTATATCTGTATGTTTACTGCACCAACATATAACTATTTTCTGCATATAAATGCATTTTAATATGTCCTTAAGCAAAAGACAAACCGTTTGCTTTAAAAAAATTTGCAAAAAAGGAATTTAAACTCCATATCAATGCATTCAGGAGCATGGGACATTTCAAATTTACAAGGAAAGAGGCATAAAACGGCACAGAACTTAACTCAAACAATAATGTGTCTGTCCAGAAACTGTGTGGGCTTTCTTACAATACTGAATGCTCTATAATTGTATTTCTGTTACTTTTTGATTATGCACATCTGTTAGCTTTTTATTCTGAAAAATCTAATGTCCCATGCTCATGAATGCACCATAGCTTTCTGACGCTCACGAATGCATCACACTGGTCTGTGAACGCGGTGCTGCACGTTTGATCTTCTGCTTAAGACAAAGCTTTGCAGTTTAAAAACTCACGTCGGCTCTCACGGTTTATGTTGTGTGTGAATGACAAGAGACCAAAAAAAAAATTTCCCCATGTCCATACTTCTTCCCATTTTGTCTGACAAATGTGACTTTCTCGTCAAGTTTTCCCTTTATGCCACTGCTAGTGGCCAGGGCTCTTGACTTTCTTTCTCGCTGTTGCAAAGCGGCCCATGCCCGCTATTGTTTGGGTACGGCCCCCTATCGGTCAAAAGTATAATTACAATTTATTTATTTTTTTTAATTTTTTTTATCATTATTAAATTATTATTAATCTATTCGCGGGCCGCACTGAGTGATGACGAGGGCCGTGTGCGGCCCCCGGGCCGCCAGTTGCCCATCCCTGGACTAGAGGAACATACAAATTCAACAGAAATCAGACATTTTTCTCTTTGGGGATTTCCGTGTATTATATGAATAATATAGACCAGATAACTATAAAACAGAGATCTAGATTTATATAAAATAATGGAAGAAACAAGTATAGCCTTGCAGCTTCCATTGTGTTTAGAGGAAAAGTAGCAGCTAGATGTCGCTGATCAAATGCAATTGAAGTATTTTGACACGACGCTGCTAAAGAGCCAACAGACGCATGTTAGCAGAATGCCATGATGGAGAGATGACAGCAACAACCTCAGCATTCAGCAGCAGCTGCTGCTGCCCATCAATCTGACAACGACATTTTGAAATCTAGATTTCTCTACGCAGAACAATTATCACCAAGAGGAAAACATTTAAGAGAACCGCAGGTCTCCCCAGTAGTCGATGTCTCAGCAAAGTCCTCCCCCCCCCCCCCCCCCCCCCCCCCCCCGAGGTCAGACCGAGCAACGTCCAGAGAAGCTGGTAGCGTGACTCCTTCCTTTGTTCCTTCCTTCCTTAATAATAATAATAATAATAATAATAATAATAATAATAATAATAATAATAATACATTGGATTTGTAATGGACTTTATATTTATACAAATCTCAAAGTGCTAAAGTGCTCCTTCCATTTGTCCTTGGTTACTTTCCTCATCCTTCTTCTCATCCTTACCTCTTTCTCTACATTCTTCCTTGTGTCCTTCTTTCCCTTCTTGAGCCTTTCCCTGTTTAACCCTGTGCAACCATTCTTCTGCCCTTCCTTCTCTAAGTCCTGCTTCCATTCTTAAATTGTTTCCTTTACACCAATAATACATAGTGAGTCTGTGTCAGTCACTGTGGTGGAGGTTTCATGATTTGGGATTGTTGGGACATGCTGCATTTACTATGTTCAATTATTTTTTTTCTGTATACTCTGTATACAGAAGTATTCAATAATATAATCTAAAGCCAACTTCTTGTAGCTTGACCCAAACTGTGTCACCAACACAGCAGATATCAACAACAGCGTTGGAAAAATAAAGAAATTAGCGTTTTGCAATGATCCATTCAGAACAAAGACGTTAACCTGACTGATTTTTTTAAACTAAAAAGATATATTCAGTTTGCCTTAAAGTAGCACAGAGGTCACATTTATTATATTGGTACCTGAGATTGTTGAGGAAAGTTCTAACCTCTACGCTGATGAGGAAGAGGTCTTTGAAAAATTTGTATCAAAAATTATACATAAATGATGTGATATTGTTTTTAAATAATATTTCATCTTGAATAATAAAATGATTTTACTGCAGTAAGAAAAAAAACCTGATGCTCTAACTTCCTGCCATTATAGTATTACTGCCCTCAGCAGTTATTACAAAGATATATATAAAGAGAGACATATCTAGACCCGCCTTCTCTCATTCTTTAATAATTACCTCCGGACAAGAGTCCTAATGAATGCAGTATAACTCAAGCAGGGTGCGTGCTGAATATAATAATAATTGCACAGTAACTTGAGAGCTGCATTGTATGGCCTCAAAATAAATAATAATTTTGACGTGTGAGTCTTTCCATCAACTCATTTGTTGCAGCGCCATAAACGAGCCAAGGTTGCTCATAGATGCAAATAACTCACCAGGCTTTTAGAGGAAATTTAGCAACTGTTTTATGAAGATACATTTCAAAGCGTCACATATTTCACCATTTTCTCTCCAACTGAGAAACATAGAAAAACAGAGGAGCGAACTATTTCCCTCAGATTTATGTGTTTGGAAACTTGCTGGGAGAAGGGATTGCTTTCAGACGTTCAGAGTCAGTTTTCATTGCTCTGGTGATTGATTTAAATATTCAACAAGTGTTTGCTTTCTCCTTTCTCGCTGCGTACTTTTTCTTTCGTTTTGCCCGTAATGAAACACAAACCTCCCCTCCAGTTTTCTCCACAACATTTTAGAAAGGTACAAGGCATCATCGACCAGAGACCCACCCATGATGAAGGAATAAGCTGTGTCATAATTTTCCCTTATTCAGTCTGAGGTGATAATGATGTGCCTGTATGCTGTAGATGAAGGCAGAACCTGTATTAGTGAAGACAGGCCTAAACAACAGGAGGAAAGTCCCACAAAGACCAAAACGGCTCAAAATACAGTCAAGGTGATACCTGAGAAACTGTGAAATTCTGTTTCCCAAAATGTTTATTTTTTGTATTTTTCTTAGATTAAAGGGAAAAATTGCACCTCTTTGACAAATTGCAGGAAATAAAAAGCATCAGGAACCTAAAACCTGGTTTGTTCATTATGGGTTGAGTTTGGACAGAGCACTAACTCGGGTCCAGGTACGGGTTTGTGTCTGAATATTTCATAGATTAGAGTTAAATGGATTAACAAACAGGAGAAAAAAAAAAAGAATAATTTTGGAGTACAAAATGAGCAACAAAGCAACCAAAGTTCAATGGAAAACTTTAAAAAACCTTCAGAGAGTCCAACTAGTGATCAAGACTTTCTTTCAAAGAACAACAGAAAGTCTGGGTGGTTTTTTAGAAAGAGCATCAAAAGAAAACTGGATGACTTTTGCACAGTCGTTTCTGTCTCTTATTCCTTACTTTCCTATTTTATATTTTTACCTTTGCGTGACGGCACACTTTGACTTTCCCGTCCCTTTGCTGCTGCTACACCTGAGTTTCTTACTGAGGGACAATAAAGGACATTTCTGTTCTATTGCACATGCTGAAATTATCCTTGAGCCGTGCATTTAAACCTTAACCCACTGGCTGACCTTATTCCTGTGCCAGGTGGATAAAAGTGAATTTCTCTATTCCGTTTTGGACAGAACAATCAAATGAAATCCACTGAATTGAAACAGGGACCTTAAAGGTGCGGCTTTTCATTCCTGTGGACGTTTACAGTCTGGATTTTATGTAATTTTACTCAAAGCTTCTTCACTTTTCTGCAGATCAAGTAAAACGGACTATTTTCGACTAAGAAGCTAAGTCTGACCAATAAGTTTGAGGCTTTCGTTTGTAAATTTGTCCTGAGCCTCGTCTACCTTTAGACTCAAACATTTCCTATTTCCGGATAAACTGGTGGGATTAATTTGCAGCGAGGGCCTTTGATATAAATCGTGTTGAGCAGCAAAGCGTGTAATAATTAAAACGTGACACACAGACGGCTTTCTGAACAACTTTTGTCGCTGGCTGAGCGACTCTGTCAATCCAGTTTATTAGCACTTGATGATCACTTGTTAGCCTTGGATTAAACGTGCGTCTGACGGAGACGCGGCGGGTTTAGAAATCAGAACACAAGCCGCTCCGAACATCTTCTTTTCCTGAGCCAGCGTCAGTTCCTTTAGTCACAATCAGCCGAGCGGATAAAAGGCCTCCAAATATGAAAGGTGTAAAATTTAAATGTTAATGAGGGTGTGATTGAAATTAAACAATCAGACACACTTCAAACAAAAAATGGAAGCCACATTATGCAAATCAGGAAAGCATTCATGCTTTTCAAAGGCTGAGGGGGCTTTTGTTACAGGCAGGAGACAGTCGCACAAAGAGGAAGCAGTGGGGAGCGTTTTCCAGCGGCTACAGCTTCACCGGCGTTTGGAGCTTCAGCTTTTCCCTCTGTCCCACTTCTGTGACTTTCCCTCAGCCTTATTTATGCTCCTCAGAAGCACGTCTGGAACATCACCACCATATATCACATTTGTTAGTAGTTATATTGAGCTTTTCCACAGAGGATGGACAGGACGGGGAGATGTTGTTTTTTTCTGGAGCAAAAGGTTCTTTTTCTGATACAGAACATCCTGAAATGTTCCCAAATATTTACACAAGCCGGGTGGGAATTATTCGCAGACAGCTGGGGGAGGGTTCCATTTTATTTAGTTTTTCTGAATATGAAAACACTCCAGGAAAGCTTTTTCTTGTTATGCTTTAATGTCTGCCATCTGTACAGATTACAATAAACCAACCATTGTGGGGTAAAGCTGCTAGTCATGGTTACTGCAGCAGCAGACCTGCAGCATGTTCCCAGGTCCGGTCCTGGAACGCTAATTTCCTGCAAGGTTTAGATGCATTCCACCTCATCAGCATGTCGTTCACCTCTGCAGAAGCCTGGTAACCATCAGCCAATCATTCGCTACCCACCAGACACCGTGGCAGGTGTGCAATTTGGACTGGGGAGGCGTTTTGAATTTGTACAACGGACAATGTGCCAAAGCAGGTGCTAGAGTGCTACAAATGCCATTTTAAGTAGAAGATAAACGAAACAGCAACGTGGTGTTACATTAGCGGAGGAAGGTTGCCGGAAGAAGGTGGCGGGCTTTCTCAAGGTGAACAAAGGAATGCAACAGAACGACAAAGGCGAATTACGTGACGAATTACGTTTCTGAAATGTTAATTAACCTGTCAATTAACATTTCAGAAACATAAGACCATAGCTGGATGCCCAGCTGATGGAGCTAGCAGAAAACTCTAGTTAACTGTCTGAACGACCATCCCCTGGTTGCTCCCACCGCAGCAATCAGCAGATGTTTTCAGAGACTCAGTCTAAACGCAGAGCAGAGGCCACAGCCCTGACACACCTGGAGAAGGACAACACCTGGAAAAGGACAACACCTGGAGAAGGACAACACCTGCGTGGGGATGCTGTTAGGGGACTTCTGCCTTTAACGCTGTTATTCCTCATTAACCGGTAAATAAACCCATGGCCTGGGCAGCTCAGGGGGGATTGTGGATTTCCTCAGGACCAGACCACAGACCGTCTGGGTGGTAAGTTCACGTCCTTTACCCTCATTCTGGACACAGGGAGACCCCACAGGTGTGTCCCATTCAGTATACCCCCATAACCGCTCCCCATTTACTCCTCCAACACCACGTGATGTCCTGAGGACACCACCGCTGTAGGTCTGAGTTCTGATAACAATAATGATCCGACACAGAGGAGGTCCAGCACTGTGGGAAAAACAACCTGGACCTCAACATCTCACAGACACAGGGAGTAATTCTGGACTTCAGGGAATTTAAGGGCACCAAACGCTACACTGTGTGATCCTCCTGCTGCTCTGCTCTGCAGAACCAGAACCAGAACCAGAACCAGAACCAGACATGGAGAAGCAGCATTTAGTTCCTATGCTCCTCTGATCTGGAACAAACTCCCAGAAAACTGCAAATCAGCAGAAACTTCCTTTAAATTCAGACTGAAATCCTGCTGTTCAGAGCTGCTTTCTGCCTTAATAACAGGAACTCTGACCCACATGTTTGATGTTTATTGATGTTTTCACCTGATGCTTGTTACTGATCTCACACCGTTTCTGTGTTTATGATGTTTTAATGTAGTTCTAGGACGTAAAGCACACATATGAACTTGTCTTGGGTTGACTTGCTGTCAGGAGAACAACCTGCAGCAGGCGGTGAGGTCCGTAGAACACGGTGTTGGATCCCAGGTACCCTCACTGACGGATATTCACACCTGCAGACTCCAGAAGAAAGCCAACGCTGCTGCAACAGACGCCTGCTTTTTTTCTCCACTCCCATCTAAAGGCTCAGGACTTTAAACAACCAAATCCAACAAAAACTGTTTTTATCCCAGAGCGGTCCAGTCAATCACCCCAATCATTTAAAAACACCTTCAGGTCAGAAAGTAGTAAATATGACTGCTGCTAGCCTTTGTTTTGTTTAGTGTTTGGATATATTGTATAGAAACGTGTAATATTCAAATGAAAGCTGTTAAATTGTTTAGTATTGTATGAGACAACAGCCATAAGTTTGATGCATTGTGCTTAGACTCCTACAATAATTTAAACTAAAGATGCACCTATCCAGTTTTATTATTGATATTCAGAACCAATCAGGTCCTGCCAGCATATCGTGCCATTAGAGTGAAGACATTAGGCTCGACATAAACATCGTTAAAAAACGTTCTGCAGGCTCTTTAGCACGGTGCTTATTTAAGTCTGTGGTGTTAAATTTACCAACTTTACCGCCGACCATCACAACTTTCACGTGGCAGATGCTGCATGCTGCAGTCGGACTTGTTGGTGAATCAAGTGTGAAATGTTTCCAAAAAGCAGACTGGGCTCGGTCCGGTGTTGTTCCATCTCTGTTTGCTCATCACTGGCTGCTGTGTGTGCAAACGGAGAATTTAAGTGACTAGATCGCTCTAACTGTGTATGATATTAATAAAAAGGATGGATCTGCGTCATTAATCCGATATCTGATCCAGCTAATTAGTCAATATCTGACCCGGGCATCTCTACCTTAAACAAGGTGTAACATCAGTCTGGAAATAGACGGTGTGAGAAAATCACTGTGGTGTCTTTACGCGGACTTCCTGTGTTTTTCAGGCTCTAGTTTAAGTTAGGGGTCATACGCTTTTTATTAAAACGCTTTAAGGTGAATCACCTGCATAAAGTACCTCACAGCACTGAGCCGCTGGAAGTCCCATCTTCAGGAGAAATTATTTATTTATAGGTATTTATGTTCATTGTCCATCCTTGTTTTTATTTATTGATGTACTTATAATATATAATATAATATATACTAATATATTTACTATCAGATGTGATATTTTCTGTATGCACAAGGCTTTGGGACAGCAAGGAGTTGTATGTGAACATGCAAAATAAATTTGACCTTGATTTTGACCTTAATGTGTGTGTGGGGGGGGGGGGGGGGGGTGAAATCTCTTCCTCTCCCACATAGTTCTCTCCAGAGACTCAAGTATCTTCAAACCCCAGGAAAATGTGCCTGAAATGAGTAGCGCTGTTATCACCTGAAGCGCATTATCCTGAATAAATTGGGCCTCAGATTTGATTAGATGAGATTACGTAGTGAAACTGTGTGATTCTCCACGGGTTGTTAGAACAGAATAAAACTGGAGGGAAAGTGTTTGCTTTTCCCAGGATAACAGTCGAGTGGATGGAGGACGGAGATGAGTGTGAGGCGAGTGAGACGCACCTTTGTCTGGAATTTCTTCTTCCTGTCTGGCAGTAGGTAAATCTTCACGTACGGGTCGGAGAACCCGTTGGCGTCCTTCGCTGGCAGGTCCAGAGCTTTCAGTATCTTAACCACCAGCTGCTCCGTGCTGAGAGAAGGAGAAAAACAACAGAGGAACCAAATGAATCTCACTCTTAAACTAAGGTTTAAAGTCCGGGCTGAGAGACGCAGACAGGGTTAGCCCACACACAAACACTGAAACACCTGTGCTGAAGCCGGGCACACAAATTGGAGTGGGAGGTTCGGCGTCTCTGGAGAAGAAGAAAAGGAGCAAGAATAGCAAGTGTGTGTTTGTGTGTGCCATCTCCAGAGCTGTATCATGGCTGCAGCGTCAGCAGAGCTAAATGTGAGCTGGGTGAGCGCAGATGTACTGAGAGTTACAGAGAGTCCACGCTGAACTGAGCTCATTTATTATCTTTTACACCTCCAGTCTGCTCCACAGAGCTGTGGCTCCAGGCACTGAGGCTGGGCTCAATCTGGAGGATCTCCAGACACCAAACACGTTTAATTGACAGGAGGGATGAGCAGAGACGTATTAGCAGCACCTCGTTGTAACGCCGTGCTACAACCACAGGGGGGCGGTAATTCTGCAAGTTGTGTCCAGCTGCCAGGAAGCAGCTGAATGGCTCATATGGTATATATAAAATATATGGTTTCAAACACAACCGTCACTCTCCAGCCTAACTAGCGTGACCTTCATGCATGAAGCCGGCGTCACAGATTTAATGGTTCAGCAGTTCAATGAGTCACAATCATCTGGTTCTCATGTCACTTGGTACCAGGATGGAAATGCTGCGTGACCGTTGTCCTTTCTAAATTCACATTTAATAAAAATACACTTTAACGTACCCCAAAGTAGTAGCCTCCCCATTTACAAAATCCAATATGGCCGCCTCATGTTTGTACCTGCGTTGATAAAATGTTTATTTGTGGTCCCGATGTCATTAACTCATTAAATGAGTCACACACAAAGGGCTCTGCAACTTAATTCACATCATATGAAAGCACAAAATCCAGTCAACTCCAAGTTTCCTGGTTCAAATCCCACAGAGTACCGCTATGATCCCTGAGGACAAATGTATAGTTGCAATGACACATAAAGATGACTATTAATATATAAAAAAAATACACCTGAATAATGCCAGAAATGTTATCTACTGACATCTGGTAGATACTTGGTTTTAAAGTGATTTTGTTTTTAATGTCTAGACTTGGTTTAAGATGTTGATGAGAAGTCTAAAAGTAGCTGAGATGGACTAGAACAGAATAATAACTACGTATACCAACCCAGTCCTTTATTAAACGAGCTAACCATACATGTGTATTGTCCTCTAATGCAGAAGTCCTTAACTATGTGTGTTATTTTCACACTGTGAAACTATCATTGTCCTTTAAACACAAACTGAGTCCACTCCTCATCCTGCACAGCAGCGATGCTGTCGGCTCGTTCTGGTTGGAAATTACCAGCTTTGCTGCTCAGCTGACAGTTTTCTTGTGGCAACAAACTGAAAATTGTCTCTGCTGATATTGAAAACATCTCGCCATCTGTGCAGCTTGATTATTTAAGACACTAGATTAAAATGCATGTTTCCACTGGTTTGGCTTGGTCTGAATCCAAATGAAATATAGAGATTTAAATCAAAACCACGACTGTGTGAATGAGGTCTATGCATGTAGGAGGGCCCAAGTCCAGCCCTGCAAAGCTGCTATGCTGCAACTTCTAGATTCCTTCCTTCTGCCAAATCCAGTGAATGACTTGTTGGCAGGTCTCTGAAGCGCTGAACGACACGCAGATGAGGGAGTTCAGGTTTGTTGGAGCAGGGGTGCAGGATTCTAGCTGTCAGGCTCTGGACTGAGGTACCCTGATGTAGCTCCTGAATTGGAATCAGGTCTGTTGCTCACTGGGAACTTTTATGCAATATTTTCCTGTTCCAGATTTGGCTGATCCCTCTGTGGAGGTACGGTGGGCTGAATCCTCGTCTTTGATGCAGAGAACCTGGGTCTGGACTCCATTTGCATCAGGAGAGGGGATCTGGTGTAAAACCAGCTGTGATGACTAGCTGTGGATGAGGAAGCACTGATGACCCAGACATCCATGAACGATCCAGACAAAGATGAGAAGGACAGAGAAGGAAACACTGCAGGTGAGGAGTTTCCCCTAACCGCTGATCAAAGTCATCCCACAGCAAGAACAGCATCACCGCCGTGCAGCTCTCCATCGCTGCTGCCAGCGATCAGCCTGTGTTCCACTTTAAGACGAACACAATCACATCCTGAACCTGCAGGAACCATAAGAAGAGTCGCCTGTTTCCAGGAAAACTGGGCTGAACTCAGAATCCAACGTTCATCCAAAACCACCAGAGCCGTCTCTGGTCAGATGTTTTAAGATGCTGACCATGACAAGTTCTTCTGTCCTCCTCTTTGTGCTGCATAAAAAAGCATAGCAACATTTTCTGAGATTTAACCAGACAGTGCGGCCTTGTATTATTGTAGACGTCTCACAGAAATTAAAGCTGCACAAAAACACAATGACACAAAAAAAAGCTTGAATACCATATTTAATAGCTTATTACATTCCAAGTGCCATGAATTTAAACTTTGCAAGCCAACAATATGTTGGACAGAGTTTCTCTGCCTGCAACGCTCACAGCCAAAGATGGATTTAGTGACTGAGATGCTGACGTTGGCAAATGGGAGTTAATCCACACCGATCGTGTAATTGTGTGTTTTTCAGATATAATGCTAGCTGACATTTGGTCAAATCTAACCAATCACAACTCCCTCATGGCAACATCATTTCTCAAAGTAGAACAGAATGCTTCAGACAGACCTGCATGGGAAATGGCTGAGAGAATGAGACTCAGAAAGTTTTGGGCTGGTTTTCCATTTCCCCGAGCAGGAAACCGATGAAATTTAGAGGCGTGTTTGTTAAAAACAAGCTGCAAAAAGCTTCAGGTGGCTGATCATCACGTCTCGCCCCGTAGCCGTATAGCATTTGTCTTTCCACACAACAACATGCTTAGAGGTTGCCCACATTTGTTAGAAATTGGACAATCAGCAGCCTGGGATAAAAATAGCCTCCCAGCCTCTTCCTGCACAGTATAATTTAGGCACAAACGCAGCAGCACAGAGAATATTTCTTTGTCACGCAAACAAACATACAATAAATTCAGGCCGCCGATGATGTCTTTACATACAAACGCTTCGCCACGCGGCCGTGGCTGCATCTCACACGCCGTTAATTATGTATTTAATTACCAGATGAAGACGAGGACAGCTCGGAGGCTTTTAATCAGACCTCGTTAGGCTGTGTCTCCATGTGTTAACGAGGCTGTCAGCACTTCATTTGCTGCTGTAGGAGGACAACGTGAGCTTAAAGGCTGAGGGCAGAGCAGCGGGGCAGACGCCAGCAGCGACCCTGCAGCAGCTGCACCGTCCACAGGATACGCATGTTGACATCACGGCCACGGTGCTTACCCCCGACTCAGATAAACACGCCTCCTCTGCGTTCGGGTCACATCAAGATGACGATGAACGAGGCAAACCCCAGCCTGGCTTCAGACTCTGAGATAAATATTTCAATTTACCAGATAAATTACGGCCTGTGCCCTAAAAACAAAGAGAAAAGGCGTGACCCTGTATTTGGTTACAGGTTTAGCGGCAGGCGCGTGTCTCCTGCTATCAGAACACATGAGCCTGAATCAGACCTGGAGTTTAGAGCTGCAGAGAATACACCTATTACAGCTCAAAGAGAACCTGCCACCTTCTTCCTGGCAGACAACACGGACGGCGCGCCGTGGAAACGTGTCAGCTTTTAATGGGATTGTCAATAGAAAAGCTTTTCCCAGCAGACCTGAGCAGGACTGACATTATTGTTACAGACTGTTAACACTGCAAACGCTGGGTTTCACACATTAACATACCAGTGCTATCACAGCTTCAGCGCTGACACCCCCCCCCACCTGAGCGTCTGCGCACACATGGAGTTAGCAGCAGCATTCCCCGCGCCTCCTGGTTCCTACCTCTTCTCCTCAGTGTAACTACGGGGGACAGAAATTATCTGGTGACTTTTTAAATGAGAAAAGGGGAGACATGAATGGCTTCATGCCTTTTTTCCCCGTTAAGCTGCCTGCTAATTGTCTGCCTGTGTCCTCTGACAGTAACGCTGTCTGCTGTTGTTATGCATTGCTGGGCCTCCTGTTAAAACCAGCTCACATTTATAATTCATGAAAGAAACCGTCGCTGCTCCCTTCCTTTTTTCTGACCATCAGCACTTTCACGCTTTGCAATGTTTCAACGTGTCAGGCCGGCAGGAATGCAGAACTGCCAGCTTAGACACAACAGCCCCCCCCACAGACCCCAGCGTGCCCTTTACTCCACCCACTTAGACCCCGCTGGCACCTTCCTGCTCTCCGCTAACCACCAAATATGTCTCAGGGTAACAACCAGGTACAGTATTCACCCAACCTGGAGGATTCAGCTGAGTGACCCGCATGGTGCTAAAAACACACCAGTTATCTTTATATCAATCACATGTAATCAGGGAAATCTACCATCTCATGAGCAAAAATAAAAAGATTTCCCATCACGTTTGTATAATTCATCCCTCTTCAAAGCACTTCAGTGCTAGTCTGGGTTGTTTTAGAGCCGGATTCATAAAAATAGGGAAGAAGACACCCTCCATGGAGCCCCACCATCATGTCACAGAGGAGGGAGCCGGTTTATGCAAAGAAATGACTGTATTAGCAGCGTTTCCTCTGCAACACACTTTCTCAGTGTCATGCAAATTTAAACAACAGTCAGTACTTACAAAACATTCTTTACAATGCAGACTGACAGTTATGACCTTTATGTGGTATTACAATATGCGTCTGCAAACAGGAATAAGCAGGATTCAGAAACACCTGCTGGCAACACAGAAAGAAAAACAATAGTATTTATAAATGTCATTGCAAACAGCAAATCAAGGAGGATCTATAAATATCTGCAGGTGATACTATAGGACTCTGGTTTTTATAAATGTCATTGCAAACATGGCTGCATGGATTCACGTCTACTGCTGCTGATACCAACAGTGTCTGTACGCGTCTCTGCAACCAGGGTTTGATTTAAGCCGCATTTATAAATAAAATATTAATAAAAACATCAACAAAGCAGAATTTAAAAGTACCTGTTTTCTAAACGTAAAGACTAAGCAGCGTTTGTTAACAAAGCAAAAAACCCGAATTTTACAAATTCGGCTTAAATCAGTGATTGTGAAAGCTGATGCAATCACTAGGCAACAAGAGACGTTCAATTAAACACGATGAGATGAAGGACAACGAGTTTATGTTTTCAGACTCGCGCTGTGTTTATGTGTTAAATCTACTTCAGGAGCGTAAAATCGATTCAGTTGTTGGACTCTGTGAGTTAAAGCTGCAGCGTCTGGCTTAGAGTCGATGCTTTAGATGTGCAAAGAGAACGAACAACAGCTGAAAGCTGTCTGCTGGAGGAACGCCTCCTATGGTGCCATAACGATGCTGCAGGTTGATCACCTTAAACATGATTTTCAGTTCTTCCTAATATCACATTGAAATCAGTCAGTTTTGGTCCATATGAGGTGGAACTGCGACGCCTCGGTCTAAACTCCTCGTTAATTTACCCCCATGGTCTCCCTTTTCACCCCTCCGTCTGAGAGCAACTCGTTTTGCTGCCGTCTCTTTAAATCTAAAGAAGGCACCCCCCGACCTTCAGGTCGCAGAACGTTCCACTCAACCCCGTTCAGCCATTTTTGTAGTACGCTGGGGGACAAACATTGTGACTGCTCCTCTTGTAGCTTCAGCATCATTAAGCCCAACAGTTCACGCGTGACGTCACGAGCTACATCAGCGCTACATCAGCGCTACATCAGCGCTACATCAGCGCTACATCCGGGTCACGCTGGTAGACAAAAACAGGACTGTGTTCGTCCACCAGCGTGACAAACCGGTGAATTAGAGCGTGCTGTTAGTTTATTTTTGGGATCTAAACATGCCTACGACTCCTTTTCACAGAGTCAGCCAGAGGGTTTGCATACATTGTACTTGTACGTATATTATTATGAAATGAACATTTACATCTTGACTTAAGTATATATCCTCATTTTTTATTTATATAATAATTTAAGTAGAACAATGACTAGTGCAGAATTAAGTTGTATTTACCGGAGAGGACTGCACATTCTCTCGTAGTATGATGGCTCCCCCAGTCCATAGGGAGTGTCTGCCTGCGCTCTTTTCAATTAAATTATCCATTTCTTTCTTCTTTCTTCATCCTTCGGTAAACGACAGAAACGTACATCCAACGATTTGGAATGCCTCTCTGTGCAACCGGGAGCACAACAAGTCGTAGGCATTGCTTAGATTTTGAAAATAAACCAACTAAAAGTACGCTCTAATTCACCCGTTTTGTCATGGTAGACGAGAACATTTCTGTTTTTGTCTACCAGCGGGACCCGGATGTAGCGCTGATGTAGCTCATAAACTGGTCAATTGTAGCCGTCCAGTGGTTTCATGCTTTCGTGCTCTCTCGTCTGTACTGGCCTGCGTGTTTATAAGGCAGCTGTATGTGTCGTGGTACGGAACCCTTGGCCAGCATTTCACAGACTCGCTCCGTCCCTTCAGGCTTTTGCTGTGTGGATCTGGCAATCTGATACCATCAACCATCGACTTACTCTTAAAACGATCTTGTGATACGTTATCTAAAGAAGAAAAATACCTGGAGAATCCATCAGTTTCTTTGTTTTCGTCCGCCATTGTGTTCGCCTTTTGCCTACCGGTCCAGCGTGCATACATGAATAACCCGGATGAAAACAGTAACAATGAACTGGTCTATTCACTGGGACTACAAAACCACTCGGAGAAATAAAAACAGCGGATTGCTAAACCAGACCTCCTTGTTTAGCATCAAAAAAACATGATAGAGAACAGGGAAAACTGAATTACTTGAAAAATATGATCCAAACTGAATATAAAGATGTTGTTATAGCATCAGAATAGACTACATTCTAATTTAATGCACAACAAAATCTATTTAAGGGGTAAAAAATGAATTGTACATAGGTCCCCTTTAAGGTGGCTTTGGTCATTCAGTGATTGAGTGCTTGCAGAAATATCAATCAATGTAGAGATAAACGTCCCAGATCCTCTATAAGCTTTGATCGCTCATTGGTGTAACTAGAGAGGAGAGTTTTCTTCCCAAACTGCTTCAGTCATTTCAAACATGACACCAAGAAGAAGAAGAAGAAGCCTTTAGTCAGCAGGAAGTGCTGCGTCAACACAACTGGTGTCTGTGTGGATACTTCAAGTCTCTCACTATGTCTTTGTAGATGAGCTTCTTTTTTTATTTATCCATTAACATGATACCCTCTTCAGACCACTTCTGCTCCTTCACACATAACCCAATCAAGCCGGCACGTCGGTGCAGGCTTTCACAATCCTTTCAGGCCGCATGGAATCAAAGGCAGCAGAAAATGTGGTTGTTTTAAAACCAATGATGGCAGACCAGCCTCTCTGCCTGACCCAAATACACGGGTCAGTGCAAAATGCATGATTAACTGTTTACATCAAGCACATCTGCATTAGTCAGAACTAGTTCCAACCGAGGTTGATTTGACCAAGGGAAACGTATCAATGCTGATGGTGATGTAAGATTAGCTTTTTTAACTCACTAAATCAGCTTTTTGTTCCTTTCAAGTTGTACAACTTGAAAAGAGATCAAACTGTTAGGATGTGTAGGCTGCCTGGGTTACCAATTAGTAATACCAATTTTATTTATAAAGCACTTTAAACACCCACAGGACCAAAGTGCTATACGCAATCATAAAATACAAGTGGTCAATCATAAAACAGTTAGCAAAATGGTATATGAAATGTGTAATAAAATCAAAGAAAGCATCTGAGATTGTGTTAAAAGCCAGGGAAAAGAGAAGGGATTTAAAGTGTGCTTACTTGAAGGCGTAGCGCAGCAGGAAGCAGATCCTGCCACAGTTGTCGCCCTGTTTGCCTTCGCCCAGATCGCCTTTGGGTCTGTAGAGCTCCGGCTTGATCTGCCCGATGCAGGTAACCTGCTCCTTCTCCTCACCGTGGAAGTCAGGGCTGGAGAGCTGGTGAGTCATGGGCTTGGGTCTAAGCACACCAATAAGGAATCAGACAGAAAATACGCAGACGGGTTTCTGTGCAGCTCAGAGATTCTGCAAGGTTATTTTCTTATGCCATTTCTGCACCTCGCCTTTACACAGACCAGCATCCTAATTATTCATAAACGCACTAATGTGCTGCGGGGTAAGTTAATAAACAATGCACACAGAGCATGTAAATAAGGGCGCCCACTGACAATTCTTACATTTCATCTTATTAAGAAATAATAAAAATTATAGCGAGTTTAATAAAATCTAAGATGGAGAGCAATTCATGCTAAATTACACATCAGGACTTTATTTAGTGAAAACTAGGCCAAAATACACAATCATTGTTTGAAAGAAAACTAATTCTACGGCATGAATGTTGTGTTTGGTGTGTGGGCCGACGTTTGTTCATGCACAGCGTGGTTAAGGTCCATCGCAGCATTTTAATCACACTGAGGTCTGGATGTTTGATCGGTCAGCAGCAGGACCTCCTTTCTTTTCTCTTACACCATTTTCCTGCTGCTTTGCACGACTTATCTGTTAAACACGTATCTGTTAAACACGTATCTGTTAAACACGGATCTGTTAAACACGGATCTGTTAAACACGGATCTGTTAAACACGTATCTGTTAAACACGTATCTGTTAAACACGGAGCTTCACGTTCAGCTGTGGATGGACCTGGAGGTGCACGCTACCGACGGCGGTGGATCAACCGTGGACCAGTAACAGATACGCTTTTAGGTTTGTTCAAAAGCCTGACATGACATTTTTAAGTTTGGCTCGATTATGTTACTGTAGTGTTTATATTTGTACCTTTTTTGTTGCATATTACTCCATTTTCAAAGAGGATTGGAAGTACCTTCTTCTTAGAATCTATTTAAGCCAAAATACCTGGAAATCAGAGTTTATTCTCTATAACATTCTGTTAAAACTTTACATTTCTAACGTCAACAGCTTCATCCGTTCTCATAGTGATGTAAAAAGTATGTGACTCCATATATTTAGTTTTTGCTGATGCTGCTGCTGATGATGCATTGTCTTTTTAATTAATGTGTTTTAGCTTGTAGCAGTGTACAGAACTTTGTTTCAGTTGTTTTTAAGCACTTTATAAATAAAGATAGTGCGGTATGACGTGAAACACCTAAATGTTTCACATCATCCAACACATTTTATCTGGCAAATTCAACCCGAGTTATTAGAAAAGGATGATTTCAAATAATGATTTCATTTATAAAGGGAAAATAAGCTATCCAAACCTACCGGGTCTTTTGTGTAAACGCTCCATAATAAGCTGTAATTAGGTTTAATCACTTTGTTTCCCATCTGTTCTTGAGTTTCTTCAGATCAGGGAGTGACATGTTACTTTTTGAGCTCTCATAACCTCCTTCATGCAATCAGTCAGGCTCTATTTGAGTAATTTTGGCCGTAATAAAACCAGGATGTTGTCAGTGAGACTGAATGGAATAAAGAAATCAGAGTTTAGTCCAAATTTAATAAGGGAGGCAAGTAGTTTCTAGTTTGTGTTGGGAGGATTTATTTCTACTAATAAATAATACGATCATTTTAAAACGACTTTCTGTATGAACCTATCTTTAATATTAAAAACACACATTGTTTGTAAGGGCGCACTTTTGCTGCCTCAATGTGGACATTTTAGAGAACAGTGGTTGTTTCTCTTTACATTAAACAGAATCCCTTCAATCATTCTGGAATCATTTCTTAGTTTCGCTTTGTGTGCATCTTGTTTGCTTCCAGGACCTGTCAGTTGGACTTTCTGCCCAGATTTTGCTGAGCATTACACCCTAAAAATCTTTTTTAATGTCGTCTGTCCAGAGGACATCGATCAAATCAGGTTTTTTTTTTTTTGGATGCCACTTTGCAAACTCAAGCACTTTCTCTGAACATTGCAGAGTCTGACCTCAGGGTGAACCTGCCGGGGCGTCCACAGCTGAGAAGATTGACAGTTTTATGCTGGTTCTAATGTGTTTATGCAAAACATTGATGCTCAGAACATTTTTATTCCATTAGTTTATATGGAGTTATGTTTATCTTTAAACAATTTGCATGCAAAGACCAGATTTGATTGAGTAAAGTGCTGCAGCGGTGATCAGAAACACTGACCGTGGGGTGACCTGCTGCTGGGAATGGGCGTTGGGCAGCTCTTTATTGGGATGGGCTCCTCCCTCTGAGTTGGGGACATCCGGCGACGTCTGACTCAGCTTCAGAGTCCCTAGCAAAGCAGAAACAGGCCCATCTCTCTTAGTTAACGCTGCCACCGCTTCAGCTGCAACAATATGGTAAAAAGACTGATGTGCTGGTCGATGACGGCCGTCTGACTGACTTTGTGCAGACAGAAAAAGGGGCATGCTGAGCTGGTAAAGGCAAGACTGCCACCTCACTTAGCTCTGTAAATAATGAACAACGTTCAGCAGCAGTGCAGAGCCGCAAAAGCTGCATAAAAAAAATCTGCTCAAAAATCTAATCAGAGAATCAGCTACACTTTTAGTCTCAGCTTTGTTCTCTTAAAACGATTATTGGATTATTGTAGAGCTTTGCTGATTGTTTACTTATGACCGGCTACATAATTATCTTTCTGATCATGTTAACATATACATATTTCATTCTAATCACCTTCATTTTCCTGATGATTCATATGATATTAAGACACCAAAAAAGTAAAAATGACTCAGCATCTGTTTGTTGTTTCCTTCTGAGGGCTTTGAAGGACCAGCAGCGCCCTCCAGGCATTTTGGCACCCTACGCTAAATCTGTACAAAACCCCTCAGATTAATTCATCTGCTGAAGCAGAGCCATCACAAATAACCTTTCATTTCAGCACATTAAAATTATTTTTTTGATTCCTACAAAATAAACACAAGTTAGAGCAGAGGAAAAAGTGATGGAAATAAAAAAAGGAGCTTTCAGGCCGGAGCTGAAACACGATCTGGGTGACCGCTGCAGCTAACGCTATCAGGGAGAGAGGGAGAGAGGAAGAAGGGCACTTGGTGTTTCTTCTGGAAGGAAAGGTGGCAAGAAGACTTGGTGGTGGAACGAGGAAGGGCAGCAGTGTGTTCAGAGAAAGCTCCGCTAAGAAGAAGTGGGACAACAAAGACTGAAGAGAGTCGGCGGGGTTACAGAGAGATGCAGAAAAGTGAAGGTAGCGGTAACTAAGGCCAAACAAGGAGCGTACAGAGATTTATAGGACATGTTCCACTGTGAGGGACAGAAGGACTTAGACAGGCAGAGATGGTGAGGATGCTCAGCAGATTAATGTGATTAAGGATGGAGACGGAAATGCTCCGACAGCTGCAACAAGTGTGGTAGGAAGATGGAAGGAGTGGATGAATGAGGAAATAGCGTCTATTTGATCCATTGTATATATGAAGATTCACTGTATATAACTGAATGCACCTTCCCTACTCTGCACCTTCTTGTATGAGCCGATGTGACGAGTAAATTTCTCCATTGTGAGATCAATAAAGACTATCTTATCTTATCTCTTATCTTATAACGGGTCAGGAAGTGGCAAAGATAAGGATGAAGTAAGGAAAATAGAGAAAAGGATGAAGGGAGGAAAGGCAGTTGGTCTGGATGATCTACCTGTGAAGGTATGGAAGAGTTTTTGACTAGACTGTTCAATGAGATCTTAGAGAGCGAGAAGACGGAGGAGGAGTGTGCTGGTACCAATTTTCCAGAACAAGGGAGATCTTTATCCCTCAACTACTGAGGAATAAAGTTGATGAGTCAAGCAATTAAGTTGTGAGAAAGAGTAGTGAAAGCTAGACTGAGATCAAAAGTAACAATCTATGAGCAGCAGGATGGCTGTATGCCAAGAAAAAGTAGCTCAGATGCAGAATCTGCTTTGACAACGTTGATGGAGAAGAACAGAGAAGGTGACAGAAGGTGAGAGCTGCGTTGAGTTTTATTAGATGTGGCCCAGAGAGCAGCTGTGGTAGAGTATGAGGAAGTCTGGAGTAGCAGAGGAGTACGTTGGAGCGCTGCAGGACGTGTGAGAGCTGTAAGACAGCGGTGAGGTGTGCTGTAGGCGTGACTGAGGAGTTCACAGTGGAAGTGGGACTGCATCCAGCATGGGCTCTGAGCCCCCCCCCCGTCTGCTGTGGTGATGGACAGGTTGACAGATGAGGTTAGACATGATCTCCATGAGGTGAGATCTTTGCAGATGACATTGTGATCTGCAGTGAGAGCAGGGGACAGGTGGAAGAACATCTAGAGAGACGAAGGTGTGACCTGGACAGGAGAGGAATGAAGGTTAGGGGGGGTGAAAAAGAGGTGAAGGAATGGAACGGGCGGAGAAAAGTGTGAGGATCAGTGCATGAAAGGTGTAGAAGACGGTGGTGAGAGCAGCGATGGTGGTTAGAGACACTGAGGAGGAGACAGAGGCAGAGCTGGAGGCAGAGCTGGAGGCAGCAGGGATGAAGATGCTGAGGTTCTCTTTGGGAGTAATGAGGATGGAGAGGATCAGGAATGAGTCCATCAGAGGGGCGGCTCATGTCAGATGTTTTGCAGATGAAGCCGGAGAGGCCAGACTGAGGTGGTTTGGACGTGCACAGAGGAGGAATAGTGAGTACACTGGCAGAAGGATGCTGAGGAGGACCTGCCAAGGAGGATACTGATGGATGGAGTGACAGAGAACATGGAGGTAGGTGGTGTGAGAGGAAGATGCAGCAGAAAGGGTCAGATGGAGGAATATCACCAGAGAACATGTTATTCAACTAGATGAGTGTTGATCTTCATAAGATAATGATAGCTACAGGAGAAAGATTAATGACCTAAACTTCCCCAGATCTGCAGTCCAAACGATACTTAATAAAAAAAATGACTTGAACTATGACCAACAGGGCTGTATGAGGCTTAGATTTAACTTTGGAAAACCCTCCAAAGATCACTGTTAGAGAACTGTAGCAAAGAGCATCATCGCGTGGTCCCCGAGTCTCCATAGCAACCATGATGCTGTCTCCATGCCAACTGGCTGTCTGGTCGTTTTCTAATTCAAACATGTGAAGTTTACTAAAGGCTGATGTGATTTTAAGATCAACTGCAGGCTTTGGTCAGCTGAGACTGAGCTTAAGGTGAAAAACACTCCGCCCTGTCCTGAGCACTTAATGTTTTAAATGTTTTAAAATATAAAGATACACTGTTAAATACTAGCTTTAGCAGTTTTTCCTAAGCATTTTCATGCAAGAAATGTATAACATTTCCCAAAAGTATGTTGAACACTAGCTGTTTTTTTTTACAATCTTTCCTATAGAAAATTAAATGAAAGTTTTGAATTTAAGAACAATGTAACATTGTTGGTCTTTTATTTAAAAATGTAAACTAATTTCATTATTGAAAGCAAGCTGCTTTGTTTTGAAGAGTCGTGTTGCTATTGGGGAGCTGAACATATTCCTTTTGGTTCTCAGGTTTATAAAGGCTGCTGTCTCATGTTCAAGTGTTAAAGTAAAGATGAATAAAAGCAGATTGCATCAGTTGTTAAGTACAGTAGAAGATGTCTGATGGTGTGGGTCAATGGGGAGACTGATGGAGGGCTAAGCATCATCAACTCTTAAAAAGACCACATTTAAGTAAAACTCTCAGGTCTTTGTTAGAAATCTAAAAACGGGATAATGGTCCAAAATATAAGGTAAATCAACAAAGTTTGGCTCTTTAGACAGAACGCTAATTAACAGATGTAATAATCAAAAATATTTATGCTATAAAGATTGTGATACACAAAGGAAAGCGCTGTTGATAAAATCTAAATATTGGTATTTGATCATTTTCTGTTGTTTCTTCTTGAACTTCATATGATGAACTAACGGTCTGGGTCACAGGGGACTGAATGACCTAAATCAGGCAAAAGTTTAAATTAAAATACATTAAAAGGTTGACCCTTCTGTTGCAATTAAAGTTTTAAGCATTTTTACCCTTTTTTAAGTGTGGAGCTCTAACTGAACACGTTACAGGACTTATTCTATGCAAAAACACAAAAGTGCTTAAACTGGTTAAAAACACAACCTAATAACACATTTTTTATTTCTACATCTTTATTTCAGTCTTAGATCACTAGAAGAACTGATGAGAGGGTCAGTGTTGAACTCATTTCTTTACATTTTTCTGCCTGATTTGTTCGTATCTTGATCAATAATTTACCAGAAAGTCTTTAAAAGTTTATTTTTTTTATTTTTGCTTCCTTGGTCAGATTTAAAAAAAAATATTCAGTCAGCTTTCTGACCTTTTTTTTAAAGAAATATGATTTTTAACAAAGAAAGGAGTCCAATAAAGGACCCTATAGTTGGTATAGTCAACGAGGCATCGCCCAGTTCTGGGGTAAAGTGTGTATAAAGTCATTTCTCACCAGCGTTGTTGGGGTAGGAGTCCATGTCCAGGTAGGAGTGCTCCTGGGTCTCCCCCCCAACCACCCCTCCGCCCTCCCCCCTCTCCAGCCCCACCATGTCAGAGAAGTGGGGGTGTCCCTGCTGCCCCAGCGAGGGGTAAAGCGAGGATGACGACTGGCCCTCCTTCCTCTGCAGCAGCGGGGGTAAAAGGGACGGGCCCTGGGCCCCTCCCAGCCCGGCGGTTCCGGGCAGCAGCCCCGACGTCAGGCTCAGCCCGCCGCCCTCCTTGTCCCGCCATGGCAGCCAGCACAGCTTCCAGGAGACGAAGAGGGAGACAGAGAGGAGAACGATACCGCAGAACGTCACGATGACCGACAGCAGGCTGACAGAGATTTCTGCAGAAGGAGAAATAAAAAAAACACAAAGATGGAGGGGAAAAGTGAAAACCGGAGAACATGAAGCTTAAACTTTGGTTTTACAGAATCAAATCATCTCCAGGTGAACAACTAAAACAACGTCCAGCTCACGCTGATGGGAGTATTTGTTTTAAACCCGACACAAACCATACCTCTGGTGAGGAGTTAGTGTTCTGCAACGATCGTGATTCACCGTAGGAGAGGAATAAATGCCTGTAACGTTGTAAAGCCAGAATGATGAGGCAGGATTTGTCATCTTAGATCCTAAACTGCTTTGTTCGTCTCCCTGGTGCGTCTGACGGATCTACAACGCCCGCGTGAATGTCACCAACATCAGTAAAAAACAGCAACCTCGTCTCCCGGCGCCCGCTATTAACACGTCATGCATGTGGCAAACAAATAAACAGTAAACACCACAAATGCACCATTAGCACAATATCTACAAATCACACATCAGGCCGCGGCGGAGGGAAGCTGCTGCGAGCGTAAAGTGTAATTTGCAGCCATTCTCTGAAGCTTTTATCCAGCATTTAAATCCTGAGCTGGAAATGGGGGCAGATTTCCCGAGGAAGGAGAAATGAGACGAGGCGGGAGGAGGCCATGATGAGGGAGGCAATTAATTAAAAAAAAAAAAAAAACACACCCACAGTGATGTCATCCTGCATTTCTTCACAGTTATGAGCCTTTTAATCTCTGACAGGTTAAGGGGAGGCAGGAGGAGAATGACTCACTGGAACTGAAAAGCTGGACAGAATAAAAGTGCAGGACCGCTGCAATAAAAGCCTCCATCAAAGAAAGCATTCTTATGAAGAAATAGAATCATTTTCCTGTCAATCGTGTATATTAAAATTATTAAAGTTACCTAAATTCTAATCATTAAACAGTGGCTTGGACTTGGGATGGGTTTTTGTAGACTGATTGGACCAGACACAAAGTCACATGATGTTTATGGGGGCACTTTAACGCTTCAAAAGCTTCTTTATGGTTCTTAATGTTGTCTTGGGTAACTGCTAAAAAAACACCTGGGCTGTCAATCAAACATTGGTTCCTGAAGCTAACATGGGAGAACAGACTTCCTTTGTTTGTGGGAAGATGGAAGTGCAGTATCACCCGCCCCCCCCTCCCTTGACATTCTGTAAGGGGCCGGTCAGTCTATTAAAGATGTATTTGGGTTGTGTAGCGCAGACAACAGCTTACAACCGCGTGGAATAGACTTCAGGTTATAATACATGAGCTGTATGATAAAGCTGTATTTGTTGTCTCCCTTTGGAATTCCAGTTGTAATAAATACGTGTTTATTTAAAGTGTTTTGTCTCTGATAATTGTTTTCTTCCCTTGCTACCAAATGTCTGAACGGTGTGAGACGGGCCGTGGAATGAAACAGGAAGAACTAACGGCCGTCACTGACAGCACGCAGCTCCAATCAGAAGTTTACATACGCCCAACATGAATATGAATGTCATACTGATTTATGACTTATTATGATATATTTGGTTAGGTTCCAACAAGTTGCACCTTGACCACACCATATTTGTAGCCTATCAATGAGCAACTGGATCATGCCGGGTATTTTAATGACCTTCCTTCCCAGAATTGGAAGATTTCCCGTAAAGTATCAGCCAAACATTTTCAGTGAGACTGAGGTCCAGGGTTTGGAAGGGCAGTCCGTTAGCTTGATGCTAGCCTGCTGGATTAGTTCCAGATCCAGTTTAGATGTGTGTCTTTGGTTGTCCCATAGTGACCCCCAATTGTGTCTAAATTCAGACATCTAAACGTTTGTGCAGTGCAGGCCTACAACATATCTTAATAATTATTCTTCTTATGTTGTAAATACTGCTGGTGTGCCTGAGTTTCCCCAATGCGGCAGAATAACGGCTCTTTTTATTGTGTTCTAACACGATGCCGCCACCACCGCACTGAACAATGGATACCGTGTTGTTTGTTGAAAGCAAATTAATCTGTAAACATTCAAATTCAGTCCGAGTTATAATGCAGTGCATTCAAGTTTTCTCATGCTAACCGGCAAAGGAACGATTGCATCAAGTCACTGACTTTGCAGCAATCCCTTACTGAGCATGCATGTGGCAACAATGGAAAGGGAAGCTCCCTTTGAGCTAGAATAAACCTACAGAAAAACACAGAAGCTCTGATTCAGGGGTACTTTCTGTATTTAAGAAAAAGTAGCTCCATTAGACCTTTTAGCTAGTTTTTAAATGGAAAGGATGAAGAAAGGACACTGAGGCTGGTCGCAACCAGGTGTAGCTTCTATAAAGATACAACAAGAAGGTATTATGAAGTGTTAACTTTGTGAATGCATATGGATCCCACACTCTTCAGATTTCTATTTGTGAGAGATTTTTACGTTTGTGGTTGTAACGTGACAAAATGTGAAACTTTGGGAAGGCATCATTAGCTTCTGACTGCAGCTGTAATAGCAAACATGTGCTTTCCAACTCCAGCACATGTTTGGGCCCTTAAAAATGTTACATGAATATTTATAGATAAATAGACTAAATATACAATGAATATTTATTCTTATCCCGGACCATTTGAAGTCTTTTTATAAATAGCACATTTGAGTCTGATGACTGTCTTGACAAAAAAAGGACCAATCAGAGCTCACACTGAGTTGAGTCCCAGAGCTCTGAACATGAATATGCATAGATGGTGAGTAGACCAAGAAGACTCATTACAAAGATCTGCAGACTGTGCATGCCTGGCCCGTCCACCCGGAGGCTTGGCACTAAAAACTGCAGCTTTGCCCTCTTGGGTTGCTTCCAGACCACGAGACCACAGATTAGTGATGCTTAACCGAGAAAATGTGTTCTAAATTGTTCTTCTGTGAGCATCACAGGACAGGCAAAGCAAACCGGCACAAACGAAGCCATTTTATACGTGATAACGGCATAAAAACGGCAAAACAAGCCAATGGTTCCATTTCCACCCATCATTCCTCGCTGTCTTTTCCTTCAGCATCTGCTTCTTTGTTCGTCACCCCTTCCTCCTCTCCTCCGCTCTCTCGCTCTCCTGTTGGTGAATTATTCATCAGTCTGTGTATGTCATTAATCAGCACTTGTTCAAAAGATATGATTGGAGTGCGGAGAAGGTGGGGGGGGGAAGAGAACACGGCGAGGGGAAGCAGAGATAAGGAAGCAAAGAGAAATCAGGGTGGTGGAAAAATGAAGAGCAGGACGGGTCCAGGTGGAGGAGGGCAGGAAAAGACGGACTGGAACACGTGTTGAAACTGACACATAAGCTGAGAAGGCTGATTCCACGGAGGAGGAAGGCTGTGGCACGCGTGAAAGAGCGGATCCATAACGGGCAATAATAGGAGGAGGAGGAGGAACAGTGGAAACACAGATGAAGGAACCTGACAATGATTTAGAGGAAAACACCTGAAGAGCGGGAGCGCTTCAGAACGTGAAAGGTTAAAGCATTGATCTAAAGGAGGAGGGGGGGGGAATAAAAGGAGTAGGTTGTGTCGGGCTGGGAGATGAGTGTGCACTGATAAGACGCTGCTGTGATCAAACGTCTGCAGCGACTGTCAGGGGCAAAAACCCGCTCCCCTCCGTTTGTCTGTCTTTAGGCCAGTCGCTGTAGCGCAGCAGCCACTGATCCTGCCACAGATCCGTCACTAATCCACAAAGCATGAAGAGCCAGTCAGCAGGAGGCCGCCTTGGTAGCCGGCCTCTCACGCTCTCCATGAAGCGCGGCTCAGGCTGCCTGTCAGTCAGCCGCTGACGCAACCCCCGCCGGGACGCGTACAATGCGCTACATCAAACGCGTCTCCGCTGCTTACACAAGCCCTTCGCTGACAGCTTTCAGCAGCCGCCGGCCTCCGAGGGATCGGACGCTTCCATCAGCAAACGCAGGACCATCACGCCTCGTAAAGCGGGGAGCTCAACACCTAAAACTGAGGCCTGAGATTTCTGCACACAGTCATCAGAAGCCCAGGAGGTACGCTAGCCAATCCAGGCTAATCCACGGCTAACCACAGATCCATGCTAATCAGGGTAGCACATCCAAACGTCCCGTGGGAACGCGCACACAATACCGAGTCAGCAGTTTACCAAGAAGTGCTCAGATTGGTTTACATGCGTCTCTGTTATGATCACTGCAATGATACTGAGTAATCTGATACTGCACGATGAGGAAACTGTGGGCTTATGGAGTTCTATATTAAAAGAACGGTCGTCATGAAACATGCATGATGTTAGCGATGTTGCCTTGCAGGGAAAGTTCCTCAGCCTTTCTGCATGGAGTTTGTTTTCCCAGTGCATCTATAGGTTCTCTCTGGGTACTCCTGCTTCCTCACACAACCCAGAAACATGATTGTCAGGTTAACTTGCTACTGGAATATTCCAGTTTATAGAGACAAACATATTTTGTGTTTTTAGCTGCTAGTTAGCCAATTGCGGTATTCCCACAAGACAAACGGTTCCTAACTTTTTTCTTTTATCGAACCTGGATTCATTTTGGAGTTCCACAAATTCTGCCACACAAATGATTTACCAGTAGTGGAGCCTTCTCAGCGCTGGCCACAGGCTTATGGGCCCTAGACAGAATATAATCTGGGACCCTCTCCAGGTGTTGTGTGGGGCCCTGAATAGCGTTTTATCACAGAATCCGTGGAGGCCACGTTTAATTGGCTGAGCTTAAAAGCAATCAGGGATAATTGGTTGTTACTGCATTTGTGAACAAACTGAGCCTGTGTCTCATTGATTGTGCTCATAAAGTCAGATTGTAACTATGGTAACACAATCATCAAACAATTCAAATCTGCTTTAACTGTTCCTATTCCTGTAAATATTAAATGTAAATACTAAAACAATCTTAACTCTCCCAGGTCTAAGGCTATTGGGACAAATTTCCATCTGGACTTTGTTTTTAAATGAATTGTGGTGTTATAACACCATCTTAACAGTTTCAGCTGATGGATAAGTTGAATAGTCATAGCATGCCAAATGTGGAGTGCTCATAAGACTGTAATAAAATATATAGAACCACAAATACAAAGAAACGTTTCAGGCAGAATATATCCACACAAAGTTTTATTGATCAAACATCAATGAAAAAGCTGCTGAAATATGATCTACATGGTCTACCTGAACATTGTACAGTTTTTTGCATTTGTAGCATATCTACTAATATGTTCATTCTCCAGAAACGAAAAAAAAGTCTCTGCCTGATGCTGATGGTAGTTAAAAGACAGAAAAATGTTCCCATCTGCTGTCAGGCATGGGGGGACATCACAAAAATGCTTTTCCAGGGTGTGGACTGCTGCTTCTTATGCTTCTGTATTAGTTGACCGGTTCAGCGAATACTTTTACGAAGTCAAGTAAATCTATCCAGTAAATGTATCCCAATCTGTGCAATTATGCACACCAAACTATGATAAAGGACCGTTGTTTTGCTGATTTAATCTCATTTATAGCCTTTTATAGCATCTGACAAATGCATGCTAGCCTGTCCAGTTGAAGCGAGCTACTATCTTTTCGTCTAATACTGTCTGGTTTATGCATTCTGCGCTCTGATTGGAGGTTTATGTATTCTGCGCTCTGATTGGAGGTTTATGCATTCTGCGCTCTGATTGGAGGTTTATGTATTCTGCGCTCTGATTGGAGGACCATGCAGCGCGTCACCAAGACGCGTGCTCCCTTCAGACGCTGATTTTCACCCTATCATTACCCGGGTTGGAGAGGGCAATGATAGGGATGATAGGCAAACAGATATGTTGGTGGTATCAGCTGAAAGGCTAAGATCTGACATTTTGGATGCAAACAGTAAGTTAGTGGCTTCTATGGATCAAAAGATACAGGAGAAGATTTACAACATACTCTGGGAAGTCGTATACGACCTCAAAGACCTCGAAGGATGAATTTATCACTGTTGAAACCATCAAATCAAATTCAATAATATTCTCATCCCCAATAAAACAAATATACACATTTTTACATCTATAGACTGTGTTCATATTAAAGCTTTCATGAGAGGCACCTACTGGTTTGGGCTCAGTTCTCCTGTGTCCCTTCATCAGAACACATCATAGCACCAATAACCGCTTTATGATCAATGTTCAAACCTTTATACATTACAAATGACCATCATTACAAATAATCTATCCTTACTGATGCCATCACAACTCACCTACTTCCTGTCTTACTTCACAATAAGAGTTGCATATTTAGATGCAGAGATTCAGGCTTAAAGTAAGTTACTGGAACTGAAGTATCTGAGTTTTCCAGTGCAGCACTAGCCCATGAAGCTGCACTCTCAGACAAAGATTTATTCCTCCATCCATCATCTATACCCCGCTGATCCATTTAGGGTCGCAGGTGCAACGCCCGTCTCCGGCAGCCATTGGGTGAGAGGCGAGGTTCACTCTGGACAGATCACCGTTCCATCACAGGATAAACAATTGTGCACACACACTCATACCGGCAATTTAGAGTAACCAGCTAACTGTCTAGGGATTCAAACCCAGGACCTTCTTGCTGCACAACAACGGTGCTACCTTCTATATCCTGACTAATCCCTAAGGCTAATGCAGCCCCTGAATAAAACCCCAAGAGATAAATGCTTTTATGAATATGTGGAGTCTCTTGCAGAGGGGTGTTCAGCCCTCTGATTGGACTAAACAATACAACAGATACAAAAACACGCGACTCATCACAAGAAAGCTAGATCCTCAGGTTACGACTCATATGCACCTTAAAGCAGATTTTAGCTGTAAAGGACAGATGGGTAGATACCCCAGATACAAGCGTCTGAAATGAGATTCCTCCAGAGGGTGGCTGGGCTCAGCCTTAGAGATAGAGAGGGGGAGCTGCTGCTTCTCCGCATTGAAAGGGGGGGGGGGGGGGGGGGTTTAAGACAATTTTTCTGCCATATCCCACTGGGAAGACCCAGAACTCGCTGGAGGGACTCTATATTCCTCTGATCCCCTGAGAATGAGCTACAGGATGCTGCTAGAGGGACGTCTGGGTTTTTGTTCTCCTGGATCTGTTGCAGATTAGTAGAAGACAATGAATGGAGGGGATGGATGGAAGCTAGGTGGCCTCCAGAATAAGTAAAAGAAATCATCTACATTGAAATGCCAAACAACACTAATCAAGTGTCAACAAGTCAAACACCTCACATATTTGCCTTAAACCCAACATTCCCGATCCAAGAAGAGAAATGAAGAAGCCTTTCGAACTACAGCTGAAAAGTCTTCAAGAACCTCAGGTTGGCTTTGTGATCTACTGAGAGGCTAAAAATCAACACTAACAACTGCAGAGGCAGCGAAAAACATCGTTGGTTATGGTGGAGCACAAAGTTAACGTGAACCAGTACAACAAACACAGTGAGCGTGATTACTGGGACAAGGATCAGTCTAATTATAGGGATGTGGTGCAGCTGTGAGGACCTGAGCCACTGACAGCACAACTATCCTCAAAGGCAGGAAGGACAACATGTCAGGCTCTGTCCATGCGAAAATCATTTCTAAAAAGTTGCTCATGAACAACAATCGAGTCTAGAAATGTCTCCAGAAAATGTAGCAAATGTCTACAGAAACAACCGACAGGTCCCAAAATGTTGCAGTAATTATGCCAGGACCGTAGGTGGTGCTGTGACCCCGCCGTGGAAATAAAACATGCATGGCAAAAAACAGAGACGGAGCAGTGGAGCATGACGATTACAGAATGGGGCGAGGTTGGAAACACACATTTCCAGATATACTTCAGTAATGGCATATCCACGCTAATAATAATAAAAAAAAACGCACAAAAGGAGTATCAGTTATGAAAATTATTTAAACTGTTAATAATCAATGGAAACATCTCTTTTGACTTTACAGCAATCCGACTGGTCTAATAATTGTTAGTTTCCTTGAGTTAAATAATTATTTACAGTGGCTTGCTAAAGTATTCACACCCTTTGAAGTTTTCTACTTAATGTCACATTACAACTCCAAACATAAAATATTTTATTGGGCTTTTATGTGAATGACAAATACGAAAGTGGTATATAATTGTCAAGTAGAAAGAAAATCATACACAACTTCTTGTTTTGTTTATTGGTTTTTAAGAAAAAAAAAATAATATTAATTAAAAGGGCATTGTGTAAAAGTATTGAGCCCCGCTGAGTGAATCCTTTGTGGAAGCAGCTTCTGCTGCGGTTCCAGCTGTCAGTCTTTCAGGCGTTGTCTCCACCAGCTTTGCTCGTCTAGACACGCATTTTTGTCCATTCTTCTTTGTAAAACAGCTCAAGCTCAGTCAGATTAGATGGAGAACGTTTGTGAACAGAAGCTTTCAGATGTTGCCACAGAGTCTCCACTGGGTTTAGGTCTGGACTTTGACTAGGCCGTTATAACACATGAATATTGCAGCCCAGGCTTCATGTTTAGGGCCGTTGTCCTGCTGGAAGGTGAAGCTCCGCCCCAGTCTCACCTCTTTTGCCAACTACTACAGGTTTTATTCAAAGACTAACCTGTATTTGGCTCCTTCCATCCTCCATCAACTCTGACCATCTTCCCTGTCCCTGCTGAAGACAAGCAGCCCCACAGCATGATGCTGCCACCACCATGTTTTTAGTGCAGAGATCAGATCACACACAGGTGGCCTCTGTTCAGTCATTAGCAATCATCAGGAAAAAAAAAAAAGTAATCATCAGGAAACTTCTGAAGGACATTGGTCGCACTCAGAGAAAACGGGGTTGAATACTTTTGCAAGCCACACTTTTCAGTTTTTTATTTGTCAATTATTTTTTAAATCATGTATAATTTTCTTTCTACTTCACATTTTTATACAACTTTGCGTTGGTCTTTCACATAAGATTCTAGCAAAATATCTTTATGTTTGTGGTTGTAATCTCACAAAATGTGCAAAAGTTCAACAATTTTGCAATCCAACTGTATCTTTGCTGATGAGCTCCAAGTCTATGAGGTTGGATAGCCTCCTTTCCATCACCCTAATCTTTCTCCCTGTACATATTCACAATCAGATTCAAGCCGGGAATCTGAAACGTTAACATTTCCTCTAGTCATAAGACAGATGTTGGCAAAATTAAAAAAGATGACTTTAAACCGAAATCTGCCAGGGGTGTGAATAATTTTGGCTTCTCTGTATAGATAAATAACAATCTCTGGATCCCTTAGGGCATCTTAAAAGAAATGCAATGACTCTAACCGTCACCATTTCAATATACAACATGAATATTTCATGATTTGTTTTTCTGAGTCCTCATAACTTCAAACAATCCTGAAACAGGGGTGCTCAGAGATCCTCTGCGTTGTCATTATTGCCAATCACCAGTTACTCTGTGATGTATTGTGATATGTTAATGCTGATAATAATTTAAATAAAAAGCAGAGGGTAAACATCCTATTTCTGGAGTCAGATACTGGTTTTCCCCCAAAGACTGCAAAGGTGTCCGTTAAGATTCATTATTCCCCTCCAAGGACGCTGCATCTGTGCTTTCTGTGAAAACACTGCGCAGGAAACAAAAGCTACATTCATAAAGTGGAAAATGTATTTGTTTACATTCAAATCAGCCCAGAGAGGTGACCTTTAAATGCATTTTGAAACGTCTTGAGCAAACTGTGCGCCCAGAAGGAAAGCTGTTTATTTTCCAGGAGATGGTTGATGTGTGTCGATGCCTCCTCCTCCACCATGACCGTGGAATCAGGTTTTCATGGTCAGACGTTTAAGTCGAGCTTAATCCCCAAATAACCACGGCGGAGCAGAAGCAAACTCTGACATGAAGCATGAAGAGGAGTGTTTGATTCAACCATTCCCTTTTTTATGGCACAAAACGTGAGTAAACACTTTTTATATATAAAGCATTACTCATTTTATTTAGAATGATAGTTTGGTAACCAAGGAGCCTCTTTAATGTCCAAACAGAGTCAAACTTCCTGGTTGATGAAAATAATAATAATAAGCCCAGTTATAGAAGCATATGCACATCAGTGAAAGTTCACTGCTCATAAAAGGCAGTTCTACATTTAAAAAAAATTTACTCATTCATGACCACAGATAAGAAACCAAATATACACTATTTCACATTCATTTAACAGTTTTTCACAAGATTTTATCTGCATGAATAATTTGTTAAATAATAACAAATAATTTGGTAAATGATGTCATTTGTCAGTGAGCATAATAGGGATGCCAGCATTTCCATCCTGGTCTCTGTCAGCTTATTAATATCTGCTAAGTTCCCTCTTGTTCTCTGTGTTCACATGAAATATATTTTAAAATGACTGTCATCTTATTTGGGTTTATATAATCCAAAGTAACACAGACTATAGAACAGCAGTTTGGAGAAGAAAACTCCATAATTGGAATTGTTACACTCTGTTAATAATAACCCAAATATACCTGGACGTTCGTTGAGACATCCAGGCCCAAAAGTCTAAACTTTTGTTTTTGCAAAACTTATTTTTGCAGATTTTTTTGCAATTAATATGAATCATAAAGTAAAGCTCCCCCCTCCCACACCTGTTGCTGGGAGCTGCATTAAGCTCCGGGTCATGGCTGAATGTTTTCCCTCGCACATTGTTCCTCCTCGTAAATCAGTCTCAAGTCTCAAAAGAAAAACTCAAAAGATAAAAAAAAATGATTTTAAAGACATTTCTAAACAACTGTACGTAAATGATGGTCATTCAGAGCGTCACAACTTGCTAAGGTCTGGATAAAGCTGTCCACAATGAACAGAGTTTAAAATCTCTCTCAGAGGTTCCTGACTAACAAAGACGCCTCTGCTTCAAATCTCACATCCTTAGAATCCAGTAAAAAGATTGTGCTGTTGGTTCACAATGACAATAAATATATTTATAAGGGGAAAGTAAGAACATTTCCCTCAGCTCAAGCATGGTGGTGGCAGCATCATGCTGTGGGGCTGTTTTGTCATTGTCAACTTTATTTATATAGTATATTTAACGCATAAACCTCTGTCCAAAGTGCTGTGCACAGCAAACAGTATAGATATATAGCATAACAAACAAACTAATTAGAATAAGAATAATTAAAACTAATAAAAGTTAATGAAAGATAGTAAAACAATCTGCTCAGCTTGAGTTAAAAGCCAGCACAAACAGGTGACTTTTTAACAAAAGCTTAAAAATGCAAACAGCCTCTGCTGCTCTAATAAAGGAAGACGGTTCCAGAGTCTCAGCGCAGCTACAGCAAATTCTCCGTCTCCTTTAGCTTTCAGCCGTGATCTCAGCACAACCAAAGTTACTGGAACTGGAAGCTCAGAACCGACAGAACCGACAGAAGCTCAGAAAGATGGAGGAGAGCTGACCCGTTCCAACATTTAAAGTCACAAACAGGAGTGTCTTCAGTCCAGTTTCTGTGCTCACCACAGTACTCAGACTTCCCTCCGTCAAAGTGTTCAATGATGACATCCACCTAAACACAGACTGAACCACAGAGCTGGTTCTGTTGGACCTCAGCACAGCATCTGACACGGTTGACCATAATATATTATTAAAGTGACTGGAGAGCTGGGTCGGACTCTCTGGTACAGAACTCCATCGGTTCAAATCCTCTCTAAGAATCAGAGGAAGCGTATACAATGTCTATATGCTCCCACTAGCTGAGGTAATAAGAAACTAGATTAGTTACCGTCACTATGCAGATGATACTCAGCTCTACGTCACGATGTCACCAGGTGACTCTGAACCATCCATGACCTGAATGGATGCTTAGAACCAATCAACGCAGGGAGGCGCCAAAACGTTCTCTAGCTGAACAGAAATAAAACTGAAGTTATTTTCTTTGGACCTAAACAGGAACGAACCAGAGTCAGCAGCAGCTTCAGTTCTCACAGCTACAACCCAGAGATCAGGCCTGAAACCTGGGAGTAGTGATGGACTCACACCTGAACCTCCATCTAAAGACAAAGTGGACCTTCTAGAACCTGGAGAACATTTCCAGGATTAAAGAACTGATGTCCCAACGAGATCAGTAATCCATGCTACACGTAATAAAGGCATGAATAGCACCTTCTCGAGCAACATGAGGCTTCACTGCACTAAGTAAATGTAACTGGAAAATCTAGATTTAACAACTGACTGATTTGCTTGTCAAATTTAAGAAAAGCTGTGAAACACCAAGTAGCTACTCAGCGTGCCCAAGGCAGTGACATCAAATGGATTTCCAAATACTACAACCTAAGTCTTAAAGTCATTTAGCTTTAGGCAATTCTGTGAAGTCCAGTCCTTCACTTCCGTAAAAAATTTAAACAGAATTTGCATATTGCCTGAATTTAAAAGCAGATAAATTTGCAGATCATCTGCAAAACAATCAAATGAAATGTTATGCTTTCTAAATATTTGAGCCAAGGGGCAGCATATAGAAAGAAAACAGGAATAGAACCGTGCACCACTCCACAACTGGGTGAGGCAACATCAGAAAAAGGCCGACCTTCCAGATGTGATTTAAGCCAATGTAAGGCTGGCAGTACCTTTAATGCCAACATGGTTCTCAAGACGTTTAAAACATTAAACAGGACTTGGGGTCTATTACTATTTGTAGATATCAAGTTTGTCATATACTCAGCTTTTGCACGCTTTACTGTTCTCCGATAATTAGCCCAGCAGTTTCTTAAAATGTCCAGAGAAACATTTGTCCTTTTTCCACCTCCTCTCAGCCCTTTAGCAATCTCACCAAAGCGCACGAGTTGAGTCATTTAACCGCGGCTCAGATGCAGACTTAGGACGTCTAAAATTAAGACGCATGTGGGATTAAACAAGCCTGTAGCCTCCTCAACAAAACTGGAAGACAAGCCCAGTGTGGGCACTAAGGGAAATAAAAGCATCGGAAAATTTCTCTGCCTTTCAACAGTTAATTACGCGCAGCAAATGCGTCGAGGCGCGCGCTTTAAATGGAGCAGAAGGCAGCTTTAATGTCAACAAAACAGGCAGATGATCCGACATCTGCGTACAATTCAAAGATGCAAGCTATAAGACAGAACGAGGTCAAGTGTGTGTCGCTTTTCATGAGTGGGACCAATGACCCTCTTTTTAAGATTAAAAGAATTAAAGGAATCAATATGATTTAGACTTCAAGTCACAGCAAACATGCATATTAAAATCCCTAACTTAGGAGATGATCATATTTAAGAGCCCTGTCACAAAATCCAAGAAATCCATGATAAATCCTTATTAAACTTTAGAGGTCTATAAAGCAGAGCACACAGGACAGGCACATTGCTCTGTAGTTCAGTCAACTGCGGTTCAAAACTCGAGAAGGCATTTGCTGGACATTGTCGACTTTTAAGACAGGGTTGAGGCACCGATGCTAAGCCCCCCCCCCCCGCCATTGCCAAAGACACGGGGAGAGCTGAAGAACCAACAACCCGGAAGAAAGAGTTCAGGAAAAGCCGAACACTCACCAGGCAGAATCCGAATCTCGGTCAAAAACATACTATCCAGATGTTGGGAAAGAAAGAAATCGTTCAATTCAATTTATTTTATATACCGCCAATTCATGACACATGTCATCTCAAGGCACTTTACAAAGTCAAATTCAATCAGATTATACAGATTGGGTCAGATTTAACCCATAAGTCTTATTTGCCAGCGATCTGACCTTTAGAAGGGCCATCCGAAGAATATCCTCACTAGTCTGAGAGTTACACACAAGGGTTGACATCGCGATGGCCAGCCTCAAGTCTCTGGGTGGAGAGCCGACTCCAGAACCAAGATGAAACCCAACCTGGACTGCTGGAGGCATTACTGGAACAAGCCAACGCTCTCTCCACAAAGCAGAAAATCCTTCTTAACGGATCGCATCCAACGCACACAGAGCGTTGTGGTGCGCAGGTAGTCCGGAATAGACGTAAAGGAGGGGCACCTGATGATTGTTGAAACATGCAGCTCTTCACAAAAAGCTTCATGTGATGCCCGGATGTTGAGCAATGACTGCCGATCATACACAAGCATAGCAGATCCATTTGAGCAGCAAATCCAAATAATTGAACAATATGCAAAGTAGAGCAGGGAGACGGAGCTCCGTGCCCCCTGCTGGCGCCGTCGGTCCTGTGGTCGGATAATCTTTGGTGCCGGTACTGGATGGGAGAACGAAACAGGAAGAAAGGCCTTGCTGAAGATCTGACCTCAAACCTCTGTGAGTACTGATGGAAAACCGTGTCTGTGCCAAGAAAACAAATTTATATCAACTTACTCAATTCTGCCAAGAGGAGTGATCAAAGTGAAGCCAGAATTAGGCCGGGTTTATGGCTGCTTTATGACCGGAAAAAGACCTGAAAGAGACCCGATCTGCTCTACAACACTCATGGGATCAATGTTAAAGCGTTCCATAAGGACCTCCAGGTGTGTTACCTGCATCCGGCTGTCTGTTGTGGCCCCTCATCAGGTAGATGAACTCCTGGCACTGCTCGTTCTCGCTGTTATCCCTCTCGGAGTTGAAGCACAGCTCCTCCACCAAAATCAGCGCCTTCTTACACAGGTCTTCATCCCAGTCCCCCGACATGCTCCAATCCGCATCGCACTCCCACCGCAGCAGTCAGCCGATGGCAGCGCAGCCCTCAGCGCCCTCACCTATCGGACGGCCCCCTGCAGAAGAACGGTGCTGGCCCGTCCACCTTTCTGCAAGGCGTCAGCTGGGAAAGACGACGCAGGAAGAACACGAGGGACTCAGCGGGGTGTCCTGGTCTTGATCACAGAGACCAGGCTGGGGTGCCCCTGGGATGAAAGACATGAGAGAGAAACTGGCTATTGGAATCTGAGGGGGTAAAAACTGTACAAATTAAGCTTCTGGCTGTCTTGTCACTATAAATATAAAGTAAAGAAACACATAGATGTGTATCCTATAGATTGGTGCCTTTAGGACTTCGGGATTCTCTCTGCAGATTAAAAGCTGATGCACTTTCTGTCTCTACCACAACAAGCTGCTAATTTCTTCAAATGCTGTCACAATCTAGGGAAAGGAATTATGTATCCTCCTTCAGCCAAGGCACAACAATTACGTTTACCTCTGAACTAAAAACAGCAAACACTCATTTTAAACTCCAAGGTTTTACATCTCAGGCCATAATAAGAAATAATCTGTTTTTTACCAAGTTGTTAAATTAATTAACACCTACCTTAAATATGCAAAAACAGAGCACAACAGATCCCATTATTTATTTAACAAAGATGAAGCCAAAATGAAAAAGCTACGTATGAAAAACCAAATATGGCACATGTTTCACAGCTTTTAACCCCACCTGCAGCACCAATTACTCCCTGTAGATACTACTTTCTTTTTTTCTGGAAAAAACATGGATGAAATAATAAAAACAGTAGAAAAAGAGTTAGCTGAGTTGAAAATATGGTTTGATTATAATAAGTTGTCGTTAAATGAAGGAAAAACTAAATTCATGTTATTGTCTGGTAATCGTATCTATAATAATATAAAGTTATGCATAAATGGAGTTGAAATCGAAAGAGTTCATGAGACAACATTTTTAGGCATTATTATAGACAATAAACTTAGTTGGAAGCCTCACATAGAATATATTAGAAATAAAGTTGCAAAAACTATTGTAATATTGTTTAAAATAAAAGATTTAATAAATGTTGAAGGCTTGCATATTATATATTCCTCTTTGGTTATGCCTTATTTGTTTTATTGCTCAGAAATCTGGGGAAATGCAGGTAAAACAACCATTGATATATTAGTTATGTGGCAAGAAAAAGCTATAAGGCTTATTAATAAGGTGGGATACCGTGAACCAACTGATAAACTTTTTATTCAAAGTAATACATTAAAATTTAAAGATATGGTTTACACAAAAATACTTGAAATAATGTGTAAAGCCCTGAACAAAAGTCTTCCTTCTGGTATTCAGAAATTATTTAAGCTAAGAGAGAATAAATATAATTTGCGAGGTTTGTTTATATTTTAATGTGCAAAAGAGAAGAGCCAGATAAAGTCTAGATGTGTTTCAGTTATTGGTGTGAAACTGGGGAATGAATTTAATGATGATTTTAGGTTATGTCCTTTGTTGGTGAACTTTAAAAGATCTTTAAAATGTAAAATGATAAAATCTTACGCTGTTATACATGTATTGTGAAGACATCCTGGTAGGTTGTAAGGTGTAGAAACAGGGTAGGCAAGAATAAGCTTTGCTTCAGCCTATTCCTTTTTTGGTAAATTGTCGGTTTGTTTATTGTTGTTCTTTCCCCAAATCCCCCCCCCCCCCCCCCCCCCCCCCCCCCCCCCCCCCCCCCCCCCCCCCCCCCCACCCTGCTTCAGTTGGGATGAGGTGTTTTGCTTGATTTTCTCCATGGAGCTGTCCATGGTGCTGCCATTATGACCAAACATCTCTCCTTTGGTCTCCTCTGTAGGGCTGCAGCTTTCAATTATTTTAGTTATTAATTAATCTATCAATTACTTTTTTCAACTAATTGATTAATAGAAAAACATATAATCTTAGTAGATTGACATACAACAATAAATTTTTAACTTAAAATAACAAATAGTTATTGGACATTTCAAATAGATGTAAAAAACAAACTGAATTCAACACTCATTTGAATTGAGTTGTTCAGGAAATGACCTGTTTTACAGTCTGTATATTCCAGTTAAGCAGTATTTGATTACTAAATAAGTTAGTGATTATTTCAATAATCGATTCAATAATCAATTAATCTACCAAACAATTATTCAGATGCAACTTTGCAAACCCAGGCCATGCAGCCACGTTCTTTCACAGTGCAGAGCCTTGCTCTGACAACCACTAGATCAATCTTCTTCTTCAAGAGAAGAAGTTGGCTGAGTTAGCAGGTTAAACGTTCAACATTAAAGTTTAACATGTAACCTGCTAGCTGTGGCGTATGGCATCAGAGAGGAAACTGTTTTTGTTCCCTCTCTGATCTTTGCATGGTCTGACCTCGGCTTGGATTTGCTGGGACACCAACTCCTGGGAACATCAGCAGCCATCGTAAATGTTTTGCTCTTGTGAATAATCTTTGTCTTGGAGAGAAATGGACTTCTAATAGATTGGAAATGGATTTGAAGCCCTTACTAGACTGATGGGTGGCACCAGTTGCTTCTCCACAGTCTTTGCCGTTGTTTCTCTGACCTGGCTTTGTCTTCATGCTCCACAGCTGCTACACTGACAAAACTCCTGCTTCTACAAAGGTGGTCAATACTTTCCCTCTAAATCCTTTGGAAGCAACAAGGGAGCGTTTAATTTTTCAGCCCAAAGCTTTTCAGTTAAATTTGTAAATAAAGAATCTGTGTGGAATCTGCAGTGCATTTTTGCACATTTTCATTTTGATTTAAAGAATCTCAGGACCTGGTAAAGACCAGACACTGTAATTATTAAGTAAATGCGTTAAAGGCTGGAATCAAAACAGGGTGTACTTTCTTCTTATCATGACTATGCTACATAATATGTTCAATGAAGCTTTGCTTTCTATTTTTGCTTCTCAATCATTATTTCATATATATTTATAGTTTATTTAAAGCCAGATTATTGAATCAACAGTTTTCACGCCTAATTTCACAGGGCCATGTTAGCAATTATCTCCTGGGGCACTAGTGATAGCTTTGATGTCTAAAACTGACCAGTAGCTTTCTGTAATTACATAGTAATTTACACAATTACAGGTTCTCCTGAGCTGTGTCTCTAAATGCGTGGTGAAAGCAGACTGAGCGAGTAAAATGGGTTACTATGTGGGGTTTTTCATGCTGGAAATGATCAGATGAATTTGTTCATTTACTGAAACAAGACAATTTAATTTTAGACCATTTTAAAGAGAAATAAAAATATGAAAACATTATGTTTGTTTTAATAATGTAATAAAGTTAAAATGTATTTTTTTTTTACCTTTTCTGGACTCAGCTCTTGATGTTGGTGTCGGCCATGCTGAATTTCAGAAGCAGGTAAGAGACACTGCGTGTAAAAGTTTCTCTGTGAATAGATCTGACAGAGGAACATGGACTTATCTCTCGTGTGAATGCATAACCCTCGTTCTTCACTGCAAGGTGTGAATGGAGCTGACTTATTTAGCTCCAGCAGGACCTGCTGGCATGCATCGCCGTAGCTGCTCTCTTCCACCAATCTATGTGGTCAGGAGGCTGGCTTCTGAAGGTCCGTGTGAAAGCCCCCCAACAGCGCCTGAAACATAATACAAATCAATCAATCAAAAGCAGGTAGAGTGAACACAAACAACAAGGACGCCAATGGGTCAAATGTTGCAAACACTCATGAACATCAGAGGTTTTAAGTCTGGCTCTTCTGCCTGAGCCTTTTTCTGTCCTTTCATCAAAGGGTTTCTGGCTTTCTTTAGTTCATTGTCTTCATTTTTGAACCCATTCTGTCACAATAAAAACAGGTCAACACTAAAACGCTTCTCTTTCCCACAGTCTGCACCGCCTCCGGGGGCCCTGACCAAATGTGATGCATGTAAAGATATGTCTAATTATACAAATCTGCAGGAAAAAAAACGTCCTTACACTTGGAGAAAGTTATCTGCAAAAGTCCTGAGTCATCCCTAGTTTCTTTCTACCTGCCTACCAAGCTGCAATACTTTATTGTGATGTCTTAAAGTACTCTAAATCAGTAGAGCTACAGGCTTTCTGGAGGTTCTTTTAAGGTTTTGCCTTTAAATTGGACCATTTTTGCTAATTTTCAGTTCCTTTGCATGGCCCTGCATCCGTATATTGTGCAGCCTGTGCTCAACAATGGACGATCCTCATCTAGTTTGTGCACAGGATGAAGTTTCAGGTCCTTGAAAGTCTATAGTCTATATATCATGATTTTTAGGGGAAAAAGTTTTGATTAACACATTATTTAGCCAAATATTCTCTGTTGGATCTGGAATTTCCATTTTCTCTTTGCTGCAACTGCTTTGTCTTTGCCGTTGTTCTTGGATTCCAAACAAAGAAATGGGACTAATTGTGCCTTTCCACTAGCTGCTGGTAAGCCTTCTTTAAGTTGCCTCAATCGTTCATATGTCAAAGTAAAATGGCAAAAAAAAACACCTTTATCTGGATAGAGATCCTGCTTTATGTTCTCTGTTAGAACATTATTGAGCTTGAATCCAATCCTGTATCCCATTTAGTACTCTCTAAAGAGGTTTTCCCTGTTTTCCACATTCCTGAGACCTACTCTACACCCTCATCCTGCTCTGCAAGCTGATCGCAGCATGCATGCACCACACCCTGAGCCCTGGGGTACCACAGCTCTTCTGGGCTGTGTAAGGATGCAACAGTGGCCTAGAACTGTGGTCACCATTCCTGTTCGTCAAGATGTTGCCTTCCATGTTTTAGATGTGTCGCTGCTCCAGCCCACCCGATTGAAAGGCTTGCATTACATCTGCAGTGTGCTACAAAGTTCTGCAGTTCTGGTAATTAGCAGTTTGATGAAATCAGGTGTCTGACAACAGGAAAACAGCCTTAACCTCTGAAGACCGATTTGGAGACCAATGCTATAGAAGATCAAGCCATGTTAGCACAACTAACTTTTATTTAGTGCCTTATGACAAATATTTCTACTTCTGATGAAACAGCTTTTTCTTTGTCCCTTGTTAGTTGTTACTAAGCAGCTGATGGGGGAGATGGTTGGTGCTTCACAACTAGAAATATGACCAAACATAACTCCTAGTTTTGCCGGCTGACCGGCAGCGTGTTTCCAATCTGTCTGTTAATGTTACAGATTATAGTTTACAGCCTATGAAAACATAAAAATCATCTTCTCAGGAAGTCTGGGCTCCCTTTGCATTAATGATTGCATCAATGCAGTGTGGCATGGAGGAGACCAGCCCTAGTTGCTTTAATATTGCCCTTCAGCTCATCTTCATCACTGGCGTCTCTCACAGTCATTGTACCGGGTTTTGGTAGCTTTGGCAGCATTAGCCTGTACCTAGCCCTGCTGGAGAATGAAATCAGCATCTCTGTATTTTTTATAGCATGAAGGGCTTTAAAGTTTCCCAGTAGATGGCTGTGTTGAGTCTGGCATTGAAAAAACACAGTGGATCAACAGCAGAGGATGATATGGCCACCCCAAATTATCACTTCCAACTATACCTGACCCAAACCTCTCCGCTCTTCTTCCAGACTCTCTGACATTGATTTCCAAATCAAATCTATAACTTACTTTCAGCTGAAAAGAGGACTTTGAACCACAGTCCAGATCTTTTTGTCCTTTGCCCAGGTGAGATGTGTGCAGGTAAGAGAAAGGTTATAGCTGTAGTCCAGGTCCTGGATAAGTCTGTGGGTGGTGGTTCTTGAAGAGTCGTTAACCCCTTTTCTACATGTTTTCCTTCCACTCAACTTTATAATAATGTGCTTTGATTCAGAAAGCTGGGTTCTTTATGAATGACTCTTCGTGGCAATGACTGTCTAGGCCAGGGGTTCCCAAACCTTTCAGCCTGCAGCCTTCAAAATAATGGTGCCAGAGACTGGAGACCCCCCCTTTGAGCAGAGGGAGTTTTTTCTTTTTTGGGGGAGAAATTATGAGAATAAAGTCCTAATATTATGAGAATAAAGTAGTATTTTTATTACAAAGACACGCTGCCTTCTTAGTTAAAAGGAGGGATGTTGGGATTCTTGAGAAGTTGGTATCAGTTTTGTAAATAAAGAAATACAAAATCTTTTTAGCTCATCAGTATCAAATCATCTCACGACCCACACTTTGGGAACCACAGATCAAAGCTATAACATTTATTTATTTTTAAGTCTTTTAATTTTCTGTGAAGCTACATTTTGAGTCTATATTTGCTTTAAGCCATAATCATGAAACTGAACCGAGAACCTTGCGTTAGATATTCCACTCTGTAATGAATCTATATGATATACGTACAGAGAAACGAGGGTTGCCATGAGACCTTTGCACAGTCCTGTGAGCCCAGCAGGGATGTGTAAAAAATGTGTATAAGTGGTGTGGCTGAAAATAAATCAGCGGTAAAACACAGTGTTCATGATGAGAAGTCAGCTCAGTTCCCCACTCAGCTGTTTTGTCCTTGTAAAGACCTATTTCTCAAGTGAGGTGGCATGTCAGACAGAAGCAGGACTATTGATCATCTGATGTATGTGTTTCTGGGAGATGTCAGCATCAGCCGAGTGGCACGTCCCTAGCAAAGGGCTCCTTGAGTGTCCATCTGTCTTCCGTCTATCAATCAATCTCTGCATTAGGCAAAGACATATTTCACTCACTCAACAGGACCCGAAACAAGAAGTGCTTTCACTCAATCTCTACTTTTCCTCTCGGTCAGTCTAGTCCATTTTAGCTGTCCGTCTCAGCCCAAGCCAGAGGCAGAAGGGTTAAAAAAAAAATGAAAGAATCAAAGTGCCCAAGCAAGAACAACATCCCCTCCTCCTCCATTAAGAAAGCAGATTTGTTTGAGTGACTTAAAACCTGAGTTATCTCTATCCGAGGAATGGCCGTCTGGCACAGAAAGCTGGCTGCAGCATCAAGACGGAGAAGCGAAAAGCTAAAGATTCAGAGCAAACAGAACAATTGTGGAGCAAAGAAAGAAAGAAAGGCAGGGGAAAATCTGACAATAAAGCTGGTGGAAGTTTACTACAAGCATATTTACAGAGAAAAAAATCGACAAATCATTTCGGTTGGATAGCGACAAGCCCAGAAACACATGTTCCTCCTGTAGATATCAGAGCAACACTAAACCTGCCACAGACGCTCCATTGACTGCCGCTCGGCCCGGGATCAATACTCCCAGGGAATAAATACGCCACATCACAGAGCAGTCGGAGCTGCAGGGTCACCGTCCGGCTGAGCGCCGGAGACAGGACGCCGTGCAAGGTCACAGTCTCATCAGGCTTCAGAGGCAGAAGAATCAACCGCGTCCAATCACATCACCGGGGGAAAAAGTGATGAGAACAAGATGGGATCCGTCTCCAATCAGATCAGGAGCTAAATCTGGATAGATTTAAAAAGGTAAATAAAAAAGGGGGCACTTGCACCAGATAAAAGCAGGAGACAGCTGTTTGTGGAGAGATATAAATTCAAGGATGTATCAAGAAGAGGGAGGCTGTGAGTTCAAACCTCCACAGATGTCCTTGAGCGAGATGCCGACTACCCCCCCCCCCTCGCTCGCTGTTCCAGTTAAATCTCCCAGGATAGGCGTATCAGTTCAATGAGTCATTTTTAAAGCCGAGTGCAGCCATTACATCCAACCTTCCTGGTGATAAAGCAGATGAAATCTTTGTATTTGTATCTCCTTCTGATGAGGGGATCATTGCTGTGCTTGCAAAGAAAGGACGGTGATTCTCCCGAGTCTTATTGCTGAGATACACACTGATGAATCCATATGCGGTAATGAACCCACTTCTTCAGCTCGCTTTTCAAACAGTAGTTACAGACGGTTTGCTTCCTCATCGACCAGCAAATTTGTTATAAATGTCAGAAGGCACGTTCGTTAAGACGCAAGGGTTCACATTGGACTCTGTTCCTGATAGGAGGCGTTATTTTGAATTGAAGCGAACACTATCTGTGACTACCAGAAACCTTTTATCGGTTTCCAGGCTTTAGGGATTCATGAAGTGACGGATTCGCCTTCAGCTTTTTGTCTTTTCAAATCCCATTGGACAGACATAGAAAGGACAATGTTGCCTTCCATCTAGACAACAAGCATGGAGACGGGTCTTTATGTCTAAACGAGGTTGAAAGGTGGTAGGGGACACTCAAATGGACCAACCAAGCCTGACTTGTAAAGCCTTTGCTTGGGCTAAATTTGGACAGGACCTCTCAAAAAGTGAAATTTTTAACATAAGGTATTGCCAACCTCAAACAGACATAGAAAGATGTCGAGGAACTAGAGTAGAAGGGGCTCCTCAACCAGGATTAGCACTTGGATACACTGCTAATACATCAGCAAGAACATGAATAGTCTTCATGAGGTCTTCATGAGGTCTTTTTGGACTCATGAGGAACTCCTTGGCTGTTGTTATACGTGGTAGAGTTCTCTCTGAGAGTAATGAGCCTGCACAAAGCTTTGCAAGGTGACTATGGTGCCAGTAGGGGTAAAAACAGGCTTGTGGAACGAGAGTCTACCAAGTTATGGCGTTGTTACACCATCAAGGAGAAGTCCGTTACAGTCAGCAGACTTTGTTGGTGAAAGAAGTAGTGAGGTTCTGTTCAGCCCTTGTGGATGTTTTTTCTAGTTCATCAGGGCAGATTTGAAGGCATTAGTCACTATCAGGCTTCTAACCAGCTGTGGAGAATCAGGGATTTCATTATGTGACGTCGTCTTGCAAAACAGCTTTAAAAGCTTTAATAAAGACTTTAATTTAAAATCAAACTGAAGGCACAAGATTTTAAACTTGATTTTTAAAAGTTTCTTTTTAATATTCCAACTTCTGCATTCTTGGCACATGATTCATCGAGAATCACCAAAGTAGTTGTTGGTCTACAGAGCAACGTATTGCAGAGAACGCAGCAGGAATGCCTCCAAATTAATTAAATCATGTCAAACAACAACAACAAATAAGCCCATCGGCCATCTTGGAAAAAAAAACAACAAGGTTAACCATGGCCACACATGCAGGATCAACACCTAAAGCAAGCATTAAAAAGATTAATATCAAAGGTTCTCCAAATTCTTTGAATTTGCTTTACTGACTAGACCCAAACCAGAAGCTAGACAGCAAATGCTTAAGGTTTTCTGAGTGCCCAGGGGAATTGTGCGACCCTTGGGTTAACTACGTGTGTGTCCACCAACCGGAGACCATGAATGGTACAAATTTGGTCCTTGAGCAAACGGAGCAAATGGAGCTGATGCATATCAACGCTTTGTCAAGAACTAAATGTTTCAGGGCAAGATTTGCACTGACAAATTTATAGTCCATCTTCTTAAATGGAAAAAACTAGGCACAACTCCAAACATTTTTCTTTTAGTAGCCATGTCTTTGTGCTTTTAGTTTATTTTAAAGCAAATAGGGCCACAAACCATTCATTAAACTTGGCCAAACAAAGCAACGTCATAAAAAGACACTCGTGTTGCCATTGTTAGTAGACTGAAAACATTTTCTACACCAACTTAATAGCATACATTTAACCAAAACGGTAGGAACTGCACACATTACCTTTAAAGAGGACCTATTATGCTTCCTTAAACAAGTTAGCATAAGGGCTACACAAAACATGTGCAGCCAACAACAAAACATCTGACTTTTCCAGCAGCCATTGTGCATCGGTAGACCAACGGGCCAAACGTGATCCTCTTCTAGTGATCAAGTGGGCGGAGCTCTACTTGGGTTGCTGGGTGATGTGCAGTGCTCGCTGATTGTGATGTAATAATTTGAACAAAACATCTATACTTATTGCCAAAAAAGCCCTTTCCAGCACTTAGACAGCTTCTAAAAGCAGTAGAGACCCAAATGGAAGGACCAAAATGTGCACAAAGTGAACGTTGCATAATACGTCCCCTTTAAGCCACACATCTGAAAACATTTTTCAGACCAACAACAATTTATTTTCTTTTTTTCAACAATAACATATTGAAATAATTCACAATAATTCCAATTTAGTTTCATGTTGCCAAAGGTTTGGACCCCACTGCTTTACATCAAACTACGGAGAACTAGCTGGTGTTTGCATTGAAGCACACAGCCAGTGTAGATGGGTAAGAAATGTGCCACTGGCCTGCAAAAAGGAAAACAAAGCTGTTATTACCAGCAAAGTAAGGATTGTCCTTCTTTTATTTAACTATTGTCAACCGGCGTCAAGCAGGTAACAAGGAAATCTACAAGTTATCAGTAAGCTACACTACAACAAGCCTCATTTCATCATGCACCCAGCCAGTCTAAAACTTCAGTCTAAGTTACTGCTTAGACTTTATTTTTTTTCTAAAACTGAAGCGATTGGGATAACAAATTATTTTCCAGCAGTTTAAATTTCATAAATAGACGCCCAGCTCATGTCTGGTTTTCGTCTCTGACACCACGCTCATAGGAATCACCAACCATCTCCTGCATTGATTTCTTTGGCCTTCCTCAAAGATGCCTCCATGGTTGATCTGCTCGTATTATTACCAAACCTCCCTCATTTCATCACATCGCCCCAGTCCTACAGCAGCTCCACTGGCTCCTGGTTAAAGTCAGAACAGAAATCAAAATCCTTCTGTAACATTCATGGCCATACACAACCCCGCTCCCTCCTACATTTCTGATGTTCTTCACATCGCTTCTTCCTCCTGCACCCTCAGATCTTATGTTCACTTCACTGTTTCTCCTTCCTGCCTCAGCACCATGGGGAGCAGAGCTTTCTCCCTCTCTGCTCCCAGACTCTGGATCTCTCTCCCTCCAGACATCCGTAACACCGACAGCCTCTACCAGCTCACGTCTAAACTCAGAACCCATCTGTTTAAGAGTGCACACTCTGGAACACTGTCTGTAACTCTTATTGTTTGTTGTTTTATCTTTATTGTTCTGATTGTTCTGTACAGTGTCCTTGAGTGTTCTGAAAGGTGCTTTTTTAAATGAAATATATTATTGTTATGTCTGTAAAAGTATGATCTGTAAATCTTAGATCTATATCCTGAGCACCAGCCTGGAGAACAACAAAGGCCTTTCTTTGTGACGTGGACATGGTGTAGCGTTGAATTACATGAACACTCCTGTGCTAATTTATTATCCCAATTTATGACTGTGAGTGGAAACTGATCAAATGTCTAATTGTGTCTATTTGTCTATGTTTATGACAGTGTGCAATGGCACAGAAAGGTAATTTTGGATAAAAAATGAATTAAGAAACTCTATCATTGATCCAGCAGCTGTTCCTGGTGTTTGCTATGTTCTGTATGTCCTCCAGCGTGGTGGACAGGATCTTTGGTGACGTACTACTGCAAACACCCTACTCCTGTGGTGAAACGTCTATCTGCCTGAATGAAAAAGCTTCAGAAAGATGCTTTCTACAGCAAACAAATCAAACTCTTTCTAAACCCACGTCTTTGTTTCAGGCCTCGTTGTCTGCAAATACCCTCATTACCTCCCGTCACTCCTTATGACCCCCTCCTACATTAATGACCAAGATGTTACTTTTTAATAATATCCTGCATTGGAATGTCATATTTTTTTTAATGCTGCAGGATTTTTGTTTTTATTTAATGTTATTAACAGTTGCAGAAAATTTGAAACGCATCTCTGACCAGTCGCTTTAAAATTCACACAATGTATCTATTTTTGAAACTCTAATTTTCAAGTTTAAAAACAGTCAGCTGATAACAACATGCTCATTGTATCGGCATTGAAGAATCTAAAATTACTTATCTGGCAGCTTTCAGCAGAAACCAGAAACAGTGACGGTTTGTGGACACTGTGAGAACCCCAGAACTATTGTCAGAGCTAAAGTTGCTATTTTCAGCTTCCTGCTGGCGCTAAATGGTTGTTTTGTGTTGTTCTAAATGGTCCTGGGCTGCATTTGACCCGATCAAGCTTAAACTTTGAATATTTAAGCTGGTTAAAGCTAACAGGATGGTTTAACACTGGGCAGGGGCACTAAGGGTTCTAGTTGTAAGCTCTATAAACCTTTAATTGTTACTGAAAACAGGAAAAGGGAGAAATTGAAAAAGCTCTGATTTGCCATTATGACCACTTCAGAATCGGATCAGAATAAATACCATCAGTCTAAAGTTTGTCTTTGTTTTTATTACTACCTTTGGGAACTCCTTCAAGACAACTGGAAAAGCATTTCAGGTGACTGACCTCATGAAGCTCATCCAGAAAAGAACAAGGGAGGGGTATTTTGAAAAAGCCAAAATATACCAGATGTTTTAAATTATGTCTGATACATATTTCTATATACTTTTAAGACATAGTTTTGATGTCTTCAACATGACTCTGCAATGTAGAAAGTCATAGAAATAAGGAAAGGTCTTTGAACAACAAAGGTGAGGAACAAATTCTAATTATTTCAAACGAAGGTTTAAATGAATTCAGCGCTGAGTATTGTCCCATCTTGGGAACTGGACGTGTAATTACACCTGTAGGTGGCACCGTATTCCTGAGGTACAACCTGAACTATGCTTTCCTGGTGTGAGCTCCCTGTAGCCACGCTGGGTGAGGTGGTTAAGGCCTCTGATTATGTTGCCTCCTGGGTTCCTCTCTTTAGAGGTTTACCAGGCATGTCCCACTGGGAGGAGAACCGAGGAAGACCCAGAACTCACTGGAGGGGTTAAATATCCTGTCTCTCCTGGGAACGCCTTGGGATCCCCCAGAATGAGCCGGAAGATGTTCCTGGTGATGTTTGGGTTTCCCTCCTGGACCTGTTACTCCTGCAACCCGGTCTCAGACAAGCCGAGGACAAAGGATGGACGGACGGACGGAGACCGGTCCCCATGTGCAGATACAGTCCCAGACGGTTGTGTTAGTCCAAGGCTCAGGACACGAGGTAGAACAGGGCCTGGTGGGAGCATCTCAGGGAACCTCTTGACTTCTAAGACAAGGTTTGCTCACGTCTGGCCACTCCGGCCAAACCGGCTCTCCGTTTACTTCACATTAGAAGATCCTGGTTCTTACACCCGATCTGAATAGACAAACCCCAGGAAATGTCTCAAGACTTTTAAATTCAAACGTTTCTGCCAGATTGCTTTTGACCAGGGCTGACCGGTTCTGCCTCATATGAGACTGAAAACTAAAAAGCAAGCAGTAGCAGCAGGTCTAGAGCTATAAATCCAGATTTCTAAAGTTGGTTTTCTTAACATTATGTAAAGTTTTCAGTTAGTTTTTTGAACAGCACTTTGTGATCCATATCTTGAATGTTGCTGTATTAATAACATTTCACCTCCTAGCTTTCTTCATACTAAAGGATATTTCTGAATTTGCAGCGGCATCATCTAATGACGAACTGGGATCTTAATTCTGGGTCAAATGATCTTTATCAGGCGCTAATTTTAAATTTCACTTTGCAGCCTGCTTGGTTTCATTTTTCTATTTGCTGCTCATTCACATCATCTCCTACACCCCCCCCCCCCCCATCTTATTAACCTGCGCTCTCTTTATTAAACTCAGACCGATGGGGATTGCAGTTTATCACTAAAATAACAATTTTTACATGGGAGAATAAAAACACCTACATAATTAGAAACTGAGACAGGCAGACGCTTTTCTGTGTCAGGGCACAACGCTTACTGTCGACAAAAGGAAGCTAATCCGTTGGTTTTACTTAATAGGATGTTTCATGCCGATCCAGCAAACGTTCTCTCAGGTCTTCCTATCAGCTGCCACAATCCTTCCTTTGTTTTCAGCTCTACCTGCAAGTCATCTCTAATTGAAGCTCTTGTTTTTATTGCTTTGTTGCTTCTTGTTTAAAGCTGCTTAATTTCACACGCCCCCATGTTTGCACCTTTGTGGCAGCGCTCGCATTAACTGTATTTCCTGTAAGAACGTGTCATTTCCAGTCTGCTGCACTGTACCGACTGGCAGCTTGGCCCTGTGACCTCCTCCTCCCTGGTCCCGGCTTTCATGGCGTCTGCCTTTCGCTGCTACCCTGCTGGGCTCGTATCACGGGGCGTGCCCCCCCCCCAGTCGTTGTACTCATGGACCCGCCGTTCGCCAGAAATACCTCTGATTCACGCGGGTCGTGACCCGTCGTCGCCGGGGCTGACGTATCCTCATTTTTCGCCTTGCATCACTTCCTTTTTTGAGGCCCGGCTGAGACAATGCTATCATCGCTCTTCTCTGCCCGCTCAGCCGTGACAGATTGATGCACTGGGGTAAACAGATAGGGCTGCTACAACACAGCTTTTTGGAGACGGCGCCGCATGAGGGCCGAGACTGAGCGTGGGGATATTAATGCCTATTGACTCGAGGTAATAGCTTTGCCCAGTCTCAGCCTCGAGGTTGCTCCAATTTAGTCTGCCCTATAATAGAACCTGGACACCTTGGCGGCAAAAGAAAATATCTCCTCATGATCATATATCACTATAAACATATGGTCGAACAACCCAGCTCATCCAAACAGACTGTCGCCTTTTAATCTCCACCTATTCCTGTCCCACATTTCTAAATGTTGCTGCTGGAGCCTTCGCAGCTTCCCAGCCTGATCTCGTTGGAGCTGCAAGTGTCTAAATTATCCATAACATGGTGGGGGGGGGGGGGAGAGAGAACAAGTGGCCAGCCAGGAACCCTGGGATGCTGGTGCTGCTCTTTTCTGCCTGCTTCACAGCGAGCAGAGCTGCAGAGCAGGGCCTGCTTACAGGCAAGGAGTTCACATGTGACTCAGTCAGCTTCAGTGTTTTGAGTTTTGGTCAAAATCGTGTTGCATAGATTTTAAAACGATGACTTTGCCTTGAATATAAATGATGGAAAACTTTAAAGGTTAAAGGTTATAAAAACGTCTGCTGATGTCTAAACGGGGGTTGAAAGACTGTTGGTGCTGATCCTACAGACTAAGCAGGCCTCACTTGGAACATATTTAAATCGCATTTTCAACGTAACTACAGGACCGCCCTAAATAGACATGCAGGATTAGGACTTTGCTATGAAGTGTCGTTGGTCTTTGCAGTGTTGACGAGCTTCAGGGGCTCATTAGAACTCTGTGGGCTCCTTGTTGCAAGTAGTAAACCTATCTGAGCGTTCTTAGCATGGAGACAATGCATGGAGACAATGGTGGCAATGGTCTGTCTCCTAAAGTGCTATTCAACTGCAGTCAGCACGACCTCGTCTCGTAAAACGAGGCTGTGCCAGCAGAATCCAACTCCTGTCCTCCAGGGCTGGTGTCCTGAATGTTTTAGATGTCCCCCTCATTAATCAGAGCAGATCTGGACGAGCTGCGTGTCAGATAAGAGTCAGTTCCCGGAGCCTTGCTCCTCCTCAGGTGAAGAAGGATCTTGGTGGCTGGTTCGTGGTGTAGGAGACGCACATCATCTGCTGTAGGGGTAAAATAAGAGCTGAGCTGAAATGCAAAGCTCTTAATTTAACAGTTAATCGGCGTTCCAACCCTCACCTATGGTCGGCAGATATGGTTTGCCACCATATTTGATCCAAGCGACTGAAATGATCTTCCTCTGTGGGTCGGCTGGACTCCCCCTCAGAGGGAGGGCGCGGAGTTCTGTCATACAGGGCTGGAGCTCAGAGTAGCTGATGGTCCATACCATAACGAGGCAGCTGAGATGGCTTTAAACGTCCGATCTGGATCCCTGCTAGGTGTCTTCTTTTTGGAGGCTAGCTGGGGATGAATATGTGGGAGAAAACCCTGTGGTAGACCAAAAATCAGCTTCTGTCTAAGGATCCCCCAGGATGGATGGACGGTCATCAACCAAGCCTCTACAGAACCTGATGATATGTGGAGGATGTACAGTAATCATCTGAATCAGACACACGACTAAAACACGCTGGACCTGCCCCTTCAGGACTGGACCTGGATCTATTTGGCAGCTGGTAGAACAATATAAATGCTCACAAAGCAGCACGCAGTGTATCCACACACTGGCTTCATTTCTCACCTGCCTCTTTAAGTCTTTGGGACAGTTGTTTCTTTTTTTTTCTAAACGTGATTCTCCTAGGTGGAGAAACTCCAGCTTTGAAGGTGATGGAGGGGGAGTCGGGTGGAGGCCGTGGGGGTGTGGGATTACGCACATCTTACGCACGTCAACCTGTCGTCCGTGTGTGTTTCCTACGTGCTCGGGCGCGCACCCCGCCGCCTCTACGTCCTATATTCCACCTCATTCCCGTAGAAATGCGAGTAATAAAAACCAGAAAGTGAAATGATTGTGACCAGAGGACGACAGATAAACGCACTGCTGCCTGCAGGCGACCCGTCACAACCCTGGGATGAATGTGGAGGCAGAATGCAAGGCGGATGCACAAATAATAGGCGAAACATTAAATATTGATGGAAAACAGCCACATGCGGCTGGATTGTGGGCTCCCGTTGAGCAGTGCGGGGAAGCAGCGAGCGAAGGAGGCGGAGGAGCGACGCTGAAATCACAGCCGCGGATGTTTTACAGGAGCCGCGGAAAAGCGCACATCGTCCCCTACCTTTCTGCGTCGCAGGGACCGCCGGGCTCCTGCTCTTCCGCCGCTCTCTCTCCTCAGATGCGACGCTCGTAAAGGGGCATTCCGCACCTCTCCTCCACACATCCACCCATCTGTCCGAGCAGGAACCGCTGAAGGCAGACTGAGAGGGAGAAATGGACAATATGATCCCTGTCTCCCCTCCCCTCTTTTACCTCTCGGTTTCCCCGGTTCTTCTCTTATATTTCCATCCCCTCCTTGTGTTTTTTTTCCTCCTGTCCCCTCCCTCTCACTCTCCCTCGTTTGCTCACTCGCTGCCTCTCCTTCTTTTCCTCCCTGTGCTCTGAATACTAATATTCCGTCTCTCCCCTCTCTGCCTCTACTAAAGACATACTGATGTATGTGGGGCGTGTATCGGAGAGGAGAGAGGAGAGAGAGGCGGTTTGTGAGTGCTCCTGCTGATGCTGTGTGTGTCTTTTAGTGGGAAGTGGTCTCTGGATCTCGTCCTGGATCTGGTTTGGTCCTATTAGAGCCGTGATTAGATAATAATCCTCCTGCTGATGCTCCTGGAGGGGTGATGGTGGGTGTGCTGGGTATGCAGGTAAAATGTGTGGGTTGAGAGGAAGAGGGGTCGCTGCTTGTTCGGCTGGGAGTCAGAAAAAGACACGGCTCTGTGCTTGTTTGTGTCAGTGCTGAATGGGAAACCTCAACAAGAGGTTAGACACAGGCAGAGATCTAGTTAGAAGAAGATATAGTCTTATTGGAGGCGTGATTTGATCAGGATTCTCCTGGAGGCCTTTAGGAAGCAGAGAGAGGGGCTTCTGGGTTTTATGGGAACTTCAGCGGCTGCACTGTTGAAGCAGGGCAGGAGGAAGCATTACATCAGAGTGTCTGTGGAAGGTTTCTGGTGGAGAAAGGACTCAAATGCCAGCAAACCGGTAAATGTAGATTTTGATAATGAAATCGACAAAAACCAACAACCGACACGAGAAAGGGTGAATAATGAAACAAAATCTGTAGGAGCAACAAGGCAGCTGGTAGGATTAAGATGACAGCGGAGGAAAACCAGCAATGAGAAATGAAAACCAGGGCGTTTATATACAGAGGGAGGTGCGGGGGGAAAAAAAAGACAGAGCAGGTGAAGATAATCAGAAGGAGATGAGGAACAGCTGAGAGTGATGAAGACAGAGGAGCTGAGGGGAGGAGAGCAATGAACAGAAACTGAAGGGACACGTGGAAGAAATCTAACAGAGATGATACAAAATGTAAAGAATTACCAAAGAACCTATTCCACAAATGAACCAAAAATGTAGCAGCTAGAGAGCATAAGGGAAAAATAAACATATGGAAATAACTAAGGAAAGTATGACCTAAGGAACAAAAATAAATATTTACAATACAAGGAAATCAAAAAACTAAAGGAGATTGTGACACTTTGGTCCTTCTACTGAATTTGGACACCTGGCAGGAATAGTTTGAAGCACAAAGAGTAAAAGAGTGAAGTATTTCTTCTGTTTTCCTTTTTTGTCACATGATCAAATACATTTAAATATCAAACAAATGCAACCAGAATAAAAGCAAAGGGACGATTTCCGGTGATGATTTATTTTATTAAGGGAAAAGAAGACTTTCCAAACCAGCACAAACTTATGTAAAAAAATTGTCCCTCCTCATTTCAAATCATAAATTATTACTGTCATTAAACACAATTTGGAAAGTTAAGGGTCTGTTCCACCCATGGACCGCGGAACGCATTTCAAATTGGTCGGGCCCATCAGTCCGGCGCGCATGCGCGAAAAACCCGGATGAAAGTGAACTATTACAGCTAACACAATATTTACAGAATAAAAATACTTTATAAAGAAAAGTCAAACTCACCCCTGCTCTAAATATTCCTGGATGAAGTCCTATCCTCAAAGCATCCACTGTGGTCAAAAGATCCCTGTGTGTGTGGGCGCACATCAAGCTATTTAGTCTTTTCTGGGTCATTGTTGATCTCAGATAGGTCTTGATACGACGGAGGGACGAGAAACACCTCTCAGCACTTGCAGTAGACACAGCCTTAAAGCTAGCTAAGCTAACGAAGCAAACGAAGTAGCGGTCATTTTGTTTACATCACATGACACAATCAGCCAATAGGGTAGTTCACGCGTGACTTCAGCGCTACGTCCAGGTCCGGCGTGTAGGCACAAACAGTACTGTTCTCGTCTACTACATGACAAAACGGGTGATTTAGAGCGTAATTTTAGTTCGTTTATTTCTGGAATCTTAACAATGCCTACGACTTGTTGTGCTCCCGGTTGCACACAGAGGCATTCCAAATCGTTGGATGTATGTTTCTGTCGTTTACCGAAGGTCAAAGAAAGAAATGGATATTTTCAATGAAAAGAGCGCAGGCAGACACTCCCAATGGACTGGGGGAGCCATCATACTACGACAGAATGTGCAGTCTACACTTCATCTCCGGTAAATACAACTTAATTCTGCTCTAGTCATTGTTCTGCTTAAATAGCGGCGGAGGGGAGGTGGCGATCGCTACAGGGGCCGGAGAAACGGCTGTTACAGCAGCACCAGCCGCTTCTCCGGCTGTCTGGAGCAGTTTCTCTGTTTGCGTCCGCCATTGTGTTCGCCTTTTGCCTTCCAGTCGCGCATGCGCAAAAAACCCGGATGAAAACAATAGCAGTGATCTACCCTATACATTTTTAGATGGGATGATTTATCGCTTTCTCATTGGAGAATGATGCTGCTGCCATAGACTATTGTGCATTTGAAAAAATAGCTATTGAATAATTTAATTTTATTTATATATATTATTTTACATGTTTGATCATCAAAAGTAGGTAGGGCCGCGGCCCTACTGGCCCTACCCGTTCCGCGGTCCTTGGTTCCACCCACACTCAGGTCCGGTTACTGTCAGAGAAATCACTTTAAACATATCTCAAACGCATCAGGCTCTGATCCGGAGAAAATTAAAGAACAGATGAATGGGAAAGTCCCTGTCATCTATCAGTCTGGAAAAGATATTTCTAACAGAATCACAGCGAGAGCCGTTGTCCACAAACGGAGAAAACATGGAGCAGTGCTAAACCTGTGAAGGTTCCCCCTGGAGCACATTGGCGGCTCATCCAGGAGGTCATAATAGAGCCCAGGACAACATCTAAAGCACTGCAGGCCTGATTTTCCATGCTTAATGTCAGAGTTCAAGATGTAACAATAAGAAAGAGAAGCTGGCATCTGTAGGATGAGGTTCAAGCGTTGTTTTTGGTAGAGTTGTAGGTAGACCAAAATGTAGACAAGTAGCTTAGGAGTCTCATGGTGAGGTGACAACTGATTTAGCAAACTTTGAGTCAGGGCAGGCAAAGACGAGGACCAGGAAGCAAACAAGGAGCAAAGCAGAACAGGGAAGCATAACGGAGGATCCGACAAGGAGGGAGAGGAAAGAGGCAAGTTAAATGGAGGAGGAAACAGAGGAGAAGGCAGGTGAGAGTAATTAGCACAGGCAAATGACATGACAATATGAGCTGAAGGAGAGGGGCTCCATCCCAATACCTTTATAGAGTAAGGACTCTAGTCAAAGCCGTCGCCATGATCAGTGCTGTACAAATACTGGAGTCAGAAAGGAAGGAGGTAGGAAAGGGAGCTTGTATGCTTCCTCCTGCGGCTAGTTTAGCACTAGGAACATCGTGACATGGCATCATGTCATGGAAATCAACCAACATTTCTGGAAAGAAGAGCGCACACTTTGTAGTTCATATTAAGAAGACTGTAAACCCGGATTTGACTCACATCATCCATGTGCGTTTCTGCCACGTAATGATGTCGCAGTTAAAGACTGAGGGAAATCGGTACAGCATGCTGGAGCTCCTTTCCTCCCCACGATAGTTAGATAGTTGTAACTGTTGAACCTGTGAAAGATCAAGGAAGAGGAACTAAAATGGCAGGAGGCAGGGGGGAAAACAGGCCCTTGCAAGAATATAAAACCACAATGACACTGGCAGAATAAACTCACTAAGTGAAGAAAAATAAAGATCCAACTGGAACAAGAGTAACAAACTAAATCCGTCATGAACAGAATACTAAATAATGACAGAAACTATAAGGAAAACACAAAATCCATAGAATAACAAATAAAACTAAAAGGTGAAATACTGTCAGGCTGCACCAAAAACAGTCAAACACTTCATGACATCAAGACCAAAGCAACACAAAAACCTGTCTGACATTTATAAAAAAAGACTTTTGGGGAATAATTCTGTGAACTGACTGTTCAGATTTATAGTGTGAAAATGTAACTTTTCCTGTCAGCAGCTTATACCCACCTGAGCTGTGAATTTCTGCAACTCCTCCAGAGTTACCATGAGACTCCTGAAGCGCTTTTATCGACTTGCTTCCCTGGACAGTTCAAAGAACAACCAAATCTGAACTTTGGATCCTGACATGAACACACAGAAAAAAATAAAACAAACCATTTTGGATTTAGTTAGTAGTTAATTTACCATTTTCATAATTGCAAATTCTCGGTTTTTACACTTTTCTCCTTATTGGTGGCACGATGTGTTGCCACGGTCAGACCTGGGCTGATGATGAGGGTAAAAGGAGTCAGATCCCAAAGAAAAACCTTAAAGAAGCCTGGAGATCCAGACCGCTTTAAAAATACACGAGTCTGCTTTTTTTTTTATCTAACCTTTATACAGGGAGTCTTATTGAGATCCAAGATTCAAGAGACAGCTGTGTATGTAATGAAAGTCAAAATGTATATTTGACCACTTAGGTTGGAGTTTAAGCTGCACTTTCTGCTGAAACTAAGCAAACTCTCCCCTCTGTCCCTCAACATGTTCTCTGATGAAGTCCTGCTGCTGCATGGTGTCAGCATGGTGAGCAATGAGCTTCTGTTAGTCTGGCTCTCTGGGCTCACTACTGGTTCCATGGGCTATCAGGGCTGTTTGCCTGTTTCATTATGTTTCTACATTTCCATAAGAGTGTGTGTAAAAGCATTTTTCTTACTTACAAGCTTTCTTTGTGTAACTGGTAACATTTAAACTTGAAAGTGGGTCTCATGAAGGAGTGAGTCTATATCATTGTATACTCCTTTTCACATCACCAAGTTGTCTTTTCTGTTTTTTTTTTTTCTTTATCTTCCTCTTTTGACATTCTGTAAATGCCCTGACACTTTTTTTTTTAAATCCTACATTTAGTCAAAGCTGACAGATATTTAGAACAAGGTGCTAAATATCTGGGGGAGTGGAGAATTTATTTGCTGACCAACACATTTAGGCTTGCAGCTTCATCAGGGTCATCCAGAAACACCAGTTTGTGTTAATAAACAAATTGGTGTACAGAAAAAAATTATTTTAATGAACCAATCACACATTCACAGCATTCGAGGGGTTGGGGTAGACCGGCCGACCATTTTATGCCGTAACATCAGAAATGTGTTTCTAGCAGGAAAACTCTGGCAGCATCATAAAGAATAACTGTCTGCATGTTTACATGTATTACATTCACTGATGTCACCACATCATCCATCCTTCCATCCATCCATTCATCCATCCATCCTTCATCCATCCATCCATCCATTCATCCATCCATCCATTCATCCATGCATCCATCCATCCATCCATCCATTTATCCATCCATCCATCCATCCATCCATTTATCCATCCATCCATCCATCCATTCATCCATCCATCCATTCATCCATGCATGCATCCATCCATCCATCCATCCATCCATCCATCCATTTATCCATCCATCCATCCATCCATCCATCCATTTATCCATCCATCCATCCATCCATCCATCCATCATCCATCCTTCATCCATCCATCCTTCATCCATCCATCATCCATCCTTCATCCATCCTTCATCCATCCATCCTTCATCCATCCATCCATCATCCATCCTTCATCCATCCATCCATCCATCCATCCATAATCCATCCATCCATTCATCCATCCATCCATCCATCCTTCATCCATCCATCCATCCATCCATCCATCCATCCATCCATCCATCCATCCTTCATCCATCCATCCATCCATCATCCATCCATCCATCCATCCATCCATCCATCCATCGTCTTCTTGTTATCTGAGAATGGGTAGCAGGGTCAACAGATCCAGCAGAGAACCCCCCCCCCCCCCCCCCTCCAGCTCATTCTGATGGATCTCAAGGTGTTCTCAGGCCAGGTAGGATATATCGTCCCTCCAGCGAGTTCTGGGTCTTCTAACACCGGGATGTACCTGGAAAATGCCCAAAGGGAGACGCCAAAGTGTCTACAAGTTACTTCAACTATTTTATTACAATCTTCCTTTCTGAAAAATAGTGTGGCCTTATTCCTGGGAGCTGCTTTACGTTAATTATCTTTTCAACAAAACCAGGAAGTCTTTCTGAGTTCTGTTTCCAAGCGACTCCACCTTTAAAGGAAGCTTCCTGAATTAATTCATCATTTCCACACAGTGTGTCCACATGATGCCTTCTGGACCAAAGAAAACATCTTGATTAAGAAATTCACCATAAGGTAGAAAATTAAATAATGATTCATCCGTTTCTGATTCCTGAAAAGTTCACTGTGGGATAAGTCAGAGCTGCGTAAAAGTATTTTCCTCCTTAAAGATTTCTTTTTAATCATTTCAGTGACAGTTTCTCATTTGCTCATGAACCCTTTAGATTGAGAACATTTTGTTGCTTTTTTAGATATTTTAGCCTACTTTACGCTGTCAGACAGATTCTGTTTTACTGACCTCCTTGTTCTACATAATCAAAATGGTAAAGCATAGTTTTCAGCAATGGAAAGGTTGAAATGCTATGCTGAAAGGAAATCGAATCTTTTGCTTCTTAGTTATACATTTGGAGAAATAGCTGATTCTAACATCAAAAAGGAATATAATAAATTAGCGAGTTATGCTAAAGTTTGTTACCCATTCAAAACTTTTATTTTCTCAGTGGAAAAGAACATTTCTTAAGAGTCCCTGAGTTACGTTTTCCACAGATTACCTGCAATTACAGAGAAAAATAAAACCATAACTGTCTTCTCATATTATGGACGTGCCATTTTCCAGGAGAGTCTATCCAGTTTGGTTAATCATAATTATGCGCCTTCATCGCTGAGCTGATTACGCTGACGGTCAATCAGGCCTCAGCGCTGGGAAAACGACCTGCATTTGCAGCCCTGCAGTGAGTCATGATTGACTGATAAATGAGAATAAACTGATAAATGAGAATAAACAGTGACCTCTGTTAGAGACTGGCCTGAGACGCAGGGCAGAGGAGCAGGATCCACTCTGAGAAGGGGAGGAAAGGGTTAAACAAACTGGATTGATAGAAGGAGAAACTAAAAGCTCAGCAGCCTTTGTGGCCAGTGTCAGACCAGAAACCTACAAAATGATTGTAAATCTGTTTTCTGTTTTTATCTGGGACAGTTCCTCCCTCATGCACACACATTGAGGTCTTTAATTCACATATGCACACTCTAAGTACTTATTTTACACGTATGCATACAGACCTGAGTGCAAATTAAAGAAAAGTAGAGCGAGAGACGCTGGAGGACAGGAGAGCCCGCGGAGAGTGAGATTAGGAGACTAAAACCATTGGTGTCAACTCCACTGGCTTAAATCAGTCCCAATCCAAACATGTGTACAGTTTAAATAGCAAAGTCCCAGACGCTTCCTGCTGCAGGAGGAAGAATAGCGCCACAGGGAGCACTTAGTGCCAGCGTGGCCGAATCCTCAATGCACTGACCATAAAATATGTTTTAAAGTGTTTTTCTTTCAGGTAATTAGACTTTATAATGAGGGCAGCAGTGATTTTCATCACTTTGCATAACCAATCACACCAGCCTTATCAATAAAGATTGAGATTCATTTCAGAATAAATTGATTAAATGGCCTTTCAGTTCATGCATATCCCATCGGTTTTGGCTCTGACTGCCGTGTTTACATCCAGTCACGCTGTGAGAAGCATTTCCTTTTTTTTAACTAACAAGACGGTAGCTTTTATGATTATTATTATTATTTCTTCACATGAACGTCTAGTAGCTTTGTAAATGTCTGGAGCTTTAATTTCTGTTTATGTATTTATGAAAGTGATGATAAAAAGCATTAATATCAGCATTTGATCATGGCGAAATCTGTCATTTGTAGTTTTATAATAATTAAAATATAATGCTATGCAGATGATTTATATTTAAGAACAGAAATTTGAAGGAGTGAGTACTCAGTTTTTACTGTGACTGTATGCACGCCCCCCCCCCCCCCCAGGTTCACCCCAGCTCTCACGTTTTGCTGTGAAACCTTTGGGGCGATGCCTTCTGGTTCAGCCCGTCTCCAGTGAGCCTGCAGAATGGCAGTGATTACCAACAAATTGAGCAAAAACACCAAAATACCAACTAATACACCAGCAGAGCATGATAATCTTTCATCAGTAATTTTAACCATTTTCATAATCGTTTTACTCCCCAAACATATTTGCTTTAAGCAAGGGAGGCTTTATACCTATATCATCATCAATGATACCCAATTATCCATGATTTAAATAAAAAACTTTATCCTCGTCTTTTTTACTTAAACCTTAAACATTAAGCGACAAACAGACTTCCTTCTCACTTTGCGTTCCTCCAGGTGACCCTGATGCTCGTCTTTGTGAATTTCTCAGGAAGTTCACCTCAGCTTCACTTCAACGGTCAGCAAGATAAGCTAAATGTTTGAGGTATAAACAATATATTATCCAATTTGATTAGTTACGGTTCTGTTTTATTACATTGTTTTCCATCAGTGGTAAGATATAACTCCATGTTATTGTGCTCACCTGGCTGCATCTTCATCTTTTATAATCTGTCTGTATTGAATCATTGTTTCGCATCACAATGCATTTCAAGCAATGTCCCCATTTCCCATGCATTGTGTTCTGTTTTTTCTGAATTAGATCTAATCTGACTGCAGTTCTTTCTTTATCTCTTTGCATGGTTATGCATCTTTTCTGTTTTTGCACTGCATGCATGATATTAAACCGTTTCTTCTCAGATGTTCCTGCAGGTACCATGGCCATCACTGCTCCTCAATTCTGGAATAATCCCAGTTATTTTAAAATTTAAAGCCCATTTTCATTCTTTGGCTTTCAACCACAGTGAGACTTAGTTTGACCTGGTCCCTTTAAATTGGTTTGATTTTTGTTTTACTCTTGTATCTTGTTTAATTTTTTTCATTTGATTTTCTTTTCATGTATATCTATATCCTGCAGTTGTGTGCAGCAATTTGTATTAACTCGTTTAAAAAATGTTTTATATTTAAAGCTGGTATGTTATGACTGTAATGTCGTATTTTGCATATTGCATATGTATGAAGTGTCTTATGTTGCGTTATATCAGATTTGATTGTCTTTTGTTTTGCATCATGCTGCATAAACTGCACCCATTCTATTGTTTTCTGTATCATCTTGTTTTATTGCATTGTATGATAATGTTCTATCTTTTCTGGCAGCATCCAACTGTATCTTATTGCATCATATATTTTATCTTTTTGCATGCCTTATAGCCTAGCGGGAGTTAACTTTGAAGGAAATCTAATGTTTTAGTAATGAAGAGCTTATGTCAAACACAAACTGTGAACAGGTTCTCACTGGATGGATCTTAGAAAATGACCCCTGACTTTGTGAAAGATGTGCTTCACAGATATATTACAGACCATCACAATAAAAAAGGGGATGAAGGAAGTTTAAACAGAGAGGCTGCTGTGGACCTGTAGAACAGCATGAAATGACTACTGATGGTTTCTGCTGATTTAGACGTCAAAGTGAGCTAACCATCTGAATTCAGTGGCGTTCAGATCATCTGTCTCATTTTTATGGTTTATTAGAGACAAAGAACCTCAGCAGAACAAGGTCATTGTGGACATTCTCTGATCTTCCTGGTTTGCTGTATTTTAAAGTCTACCCTAAAGGCTTTGTACCTTAGATCTCCTCTTTTCCATCATTCTTTTTTATCCATCTCAGATGTTTGATCTGTTAAAGCACAAAGAGCAATCATCGATATATTTCCTCTGTGCAGAAATCCAAGTCTATTGGGGCAAACCTCTGGTAGAATGACTCAATTTTTTAACAGATTTTCATAAACCTAACCCGGCAGATAAAGCTCCCTCTGGTTAAACCACCCAGGTTCTCTCATTGGGAGTTAGCGTCTAAGTTTTTAAAGCCGTCTGCTGAATACATTTTACTTTATTTATGTGTTAATCTTGGGCTGCTATGAGCTGAGCAAGTTATTTCTCTCGTTTAAATTGAATGTAATTTTAACAGCTTTAGAGACAGCTGATGCTTGGCAGGATTTTTACCTTAAGCTGTGTCTCACCCTAACGACAATAAAGCCTTCAAGCAGCAGCCATGAATCAGCCACGTTGTTAAAGTCCAGAAGAACATCAGCCCAACAGAATGGGGGGGGGGGTGCCTCTGCTATGGTTGGAGGCCAGAAGGAAGACTCTTGTTGTGTCCTGGATGAAAGGAAGAGGCAGTTAAAGTTATCCACAGATCGCTAAGTTTATCTTCTCACCAGCGTGAGCGGGAGATAGCAGATTTACAGCGCTGAGGCAGAATCTTTGTCTCTTCACAGATTTCTCAGCTTTTCTCTTAACGGTGCCACTTAAATGATTCAGATCGTGAAACAAGCTTCAGTGTCAGACAAGTTTGTCGGTTCAGTTCCACCAGCGTGATTATTGCCAGAAATCACTAAGACAGAACCTTAAGCTCAAAGATGTCAAAAAGCAGCACATCCTGCACCGAAATAAAGGATTTCAAGAATAGATGAGAAATAAAATCATTGACAAACATCTTTCTAAAAAGGCTGCAAGCCTTTGATGTTCAAATGAACCTCAGTGTGAGAATTTATCCCACAGTGGAGAAAACACAGAGCAGTGAAGAACCTTCCCAGGAGTTACTGACCAACCAGCATCACTACAGGACTGTCTGGCTTTGCTACTTTACTCTCACATTTCAATGGGAAGCTATTTTACTGGTCTGGTGTAAAATTGTTTGTTATCTTTTTCATTTCAGACAACCTACTGAAGTAATAATAACAACAATAATAATAATAATAATAATAATAATAATGTATTATTATTATTATTATTATTATTCATCCATCCATTTTCTAACATGTCTATCCCCATTGGGGACCTCACTTGCCTTCAGTTACGGTCAGAGTTCATGGGTGAAGCATCAGGAATAGACGGAAAAAGAAACAGCTTGATATCCAAAAGTCAAGATTTTGATTTGGCCTAGTCAAAGTCTGGACTTAAATCCGACTGAGGTGCTGTGCTGTGACCTAAAACACGATGTTATGCTCAGAAACGCTTGACGTTAGTTGTTGCTGATTCCCCCAGCAAGGCCAGCTGTTGGTCTTAGCAGCAAAAATGTTTTAATATACGGTCATGTGGTGGATTGGTCTGAATTTCTTCATTCACTTAAAAGAAGAAATCATCACTTGAATGGCATATTTTATACGTACTCAGCTTGTCTTTGCTTGGCATTACAATTTGTTTGAGGATCTGAATGAGTTTGGCAAAAGCAGAAGAAATCTGTGAGGAGGCAAAGTTTTCTTCAGCACTGTAACTTCACTTTTAGCAGATCGAGTGTTTCAGCAAACAGTTGGAATCATCAATAATGCAACAGATACATAAAAGTAAGTGCATTTTTATTACAGCTCTAATTCTTTTGTGATCACTGATTCTACTGGTTTAAACAATATAAATACCTCATATCTCACAATTAAAGTCTTAACTGTGACAAAGAAGCTGTAAATACTCTAAAGATTTTAATGAACACGGAATAATTTCAGTGTTTAAATTCTGGACTCTCAAGCAGAGCACGGAGGTAGAAACACATTAACCTTCAAAGTCGACGGCTTAGAAATGGTCATCGTATTTAGATTGTTTCAACGAGCAGCATTTCATTTATTTATTCTTTTGTCAGGGTTGGAATATTTATACAAAGAAAGTTTTTTTATCATTTTATTTTGTTTGTATCCTGTCCCGACAGATTAGGCAAAGAGTGGTCGGACTGGTCAGTGTCAGTTTTCTCCAAGAAAGAGGTAAAAGTAGGATATCCTCCCTGATCTAAGGAACAGTTTATTAAATTAAAGACACACCAGGCCACGTCTGCTTCAGGCAGCACATTTAGAGGCCTGTGTGCACAGAAGTGGATTCTGTAGTGAAACAATGGGAGAAGCTGCAGAAGGAAAGATGAGGATCAAACCTCAAGCCTTTTAGCAGCCATTCTAGATTTTGGACATGAAGGAACAAAAACACAAGTGAGCTGCACACACCCAGCATGGACTGCAGTGTAGACAGAGTCCAAGAGTATTTAGGCTTAAATGAGTACATGTACCCTTTTGGAAAAAGCGCTGAAACGCCGGCTGTTTATAGCCATTGTGGCGTTATTCTCCAGGGTTATTTGACGCATTGCCATGGCAGAAGTGGTCGCATCACTTTAAATTATGGGGTCTCCTTAAAACAGACACGGCTTTTTGGACAGTTCTCAAAAATAAAGTTGAGGTTGGGGGCCAAACTATTTTGTGTGTCATATTATCTCTATTCAGGATCAGTGTTCTGTTGAAACGTTCAGCTGTGGCCAAGTTTCAAGCTTGGAGATCAAAGAAAATTGTTGTTTTTTTGTTTCAGGAGCAAACCAGAAACCACCTGGTATAAAAAACCTGCTGTAAAGTCAGTTTTCTATAAACGAGGAGAAGAAGTATGTCTGGATGATGTGAAGCTTTCCAACCTGAGAAAGAAAGGAAGCAATTATCTGGCATGGTGGTGGTTGCATTGTGCTGTGGGCCACAAAGTGGATGGAAAAACCAAGAAGATTCCTTAACATCCCCTGAAGTCATTGGCTAATTGGATAAAACCTGGAGACGATTGTTTGATTGTTCAAAACTGATTTGGAAACGGATACAGCAGGCTGACATTAAAGGTGCATAGCCTCATTATTTGACCTTTTTTTTTATTTATGTAGCTCACTCTGGTTTCATACAAAGTTTTTATGAAAGATCATCATGCTCTGCTGGTGTATTAGTTGGTATTTTGGTGTTTTTGCTCAATTTGTTGGTAAATAAAGCCTTTTGTGTTTATTTACAATTTCGACAGAAGTACGTACTGAGCATGTGCAGCAGGGGTTAAAACAAGGAAGCGGCTAACGGCTGTTAGCATCTCCCAGCGAAACAATGAAGAAAGCTTCAAGATCCAGTGGGGGGGAAAAAAACACACAATAAATGTGATTCCAGGAGGGAAAAACCTGGAATGTCTCTGGGAATCCAGTCTGAACGTTGTTGTTCAGTGAAGCTAAAGCTGCCAAGGCTCAGATGTTGACTGATGTCAGTAAATGTTCTGATGTGAGGCTCTTAAAGCTGTAATCGTTTATTTAATTAATAACGTTGGTCTTCATCACGCTGAGCTGCTGCTTTACTGTGAGACGTTGCAGAGGGTCAGGCTTGGTACGGTATTGTTTATAATTGATTTATTAATCAAGCAAACCGACATTATGATAGTTCTGTGATACTGTCGCTAGATGGTGCCACGTCTGTTTATATCTGCTAATCTCACCTGGTGCTATATTTTTATCCATAAAACACATCCATCAACACATTATCAGGATGGAGGCTTAGCGTATATATCCTTATTTTATCATGATCAAACTGTTTTTGGTCTTTTTTAAAACATATAACGTGCCTATATACCTTAAACTTCCCTACGCTCTGACCTCAACCATGCTGAAAGTCTGTGGGCCATGATTGAATGGTGAAAAAAATCAACTGATTAAGAATAAACTACTTTTTTTCCAAGGTTAGCGGTCAAACACCCATCCAGAATTATGCCAGACGCTTGCTGCCGGGTACAGAACACATGTATTGATTTAAAACTGTATAATTTCAACCCTGTATGGATCAGACAGACAAATAATAATGAATCCAACTTTGTGCACCAAGCCTTTGTTATAAAAAATCAACACTTATTTGCATATGTGTCTTTAGTTTCTCATAGAACATCAACCTAACATCTGCAGCTGATAATAAACTCCACCACGCATTAAATACAACTTTGTTCTGTGTTATTTGCATAATACCAGCACAAAGCACATGTAATCCCAGGTGACCTTGTGAGGTTTTGACCTTACAAGCGACCGCTCTCCTGCTGGTGACAGTAACAAGAAAACAACTTCTTGTAGCAGCAGGAAAACCTTCAGCAGAACTAAACCTGGGGAGGGCGGCCATCTGCCTGGACTGGCTGGGCTGATGGAGGAGGAAACGGTGGGCAGTGGAGAGAGATCTCCATTTACAGGAGAGGTGTCCACAGTTACGGTCCTCTGAATTATTTTATTAGGCCCACAAACATGGATGAGACCAGGCAGATTCAGGTGGATACTTCTATATATGTATATTTATTTATTGCAGCAACTTTGTTAGCAGTAGGCTGGTCTTAATATAACAAAATCGTGTGAGAGCATTGCTTAGTGCATCTTGAAGGAGGCTGTTCATCAAACTAATCTTTGTTGGCTGGGAGATAAAGGTATAAGAGCTTTACTGACCTTTCTATGTTGCTTCCAAACACCCGATTATGCTAATTTTGGTCTAATTTCAATTTATTCGACGTGGCAATCTAGAGTTCGAATCCAGGTGTGCGGACTTTTCATCCCCATTTACTGTCAGCTTACAGTCAAATAAAGGCCATTAGTGTAAAAGAAATAAAAGTACAAGAAATTTCTTTTTAAATTTAATAACAAAAATTATTTCTATTATTGTGGACCTGATATGTTACCAACTTGACGATGTTGTTCTACATGGCAACAACTTTCCACTGAAACTTTTCAGGACATCGTAATAGCGAGGAATTTCAGTTTTTAAACATTAAAATATCATTTTCTCTGTGAGCTCAGAGTATGATGGAGGAATTGACTTCATGGTTCTTAGAAACACAGCCAAAGGCTAAGCGACGCTATCCGACAACCCCATGGGTATATTATCTGGTGTGTTTACAGACAAAGGCCAAATAACTAAGCTGCTTTAATTTCAGCCATCAAGTCTTAAATGCTGCTTGGTTCAGGTTTGACTCCAGAGACCCGAGCACGACTTTTTCACATCGTGCGTCTGCCTCCATTGTTCATAAAATAAATGCACAATCTCTTTTGTGCAGACAGAAATGCAAAGTCACTGCAAAATGAGACTCGCTGCTGCTTAGGTTTGCAGCCGGTGATTCTAAGGGAGACAAAATGTTTTTGCTAATATAATTAGAGCCTATTGCGAATGCAGCCGTGGCGTTCAGCAGTAAACAGCAGCTCAGAGAGCCCATTTCATTTATGAAACTGCCTTTAATTATTTATTGTTACAGGGTTTCCTTCCCTCCTTCCTTCCTGGGAGCAGAACTGCTGCCCGTTTTTAGTGTAAATTAAGCTTCGCACATAAAGTCATGAGTTGACTTTTTCATGTTTCTGCCGTTTCCCTCCAAAAGTCGCCTGTGATCATCATCAGACTCATCATGAACGTTTGTTTCCATAACAACTCTCTCATAGGATTGATCGCCCACTTCTCCCCGTCTTTCTCTTTATGACTGCATCTCTCCCTCTCCGTTTCTTCTGTTGCTTTTCATTTTCTTTGTCGTTACACCCACACGACTATCAGCGGCTGACTTCACATGCTTTAACTTCCCAGCAGACAATCCCAAACGAACCTCTACACCTTTTTTTACTTTTGTTGCCTTCATGGTTATTTTAACCTTCATTTATTGCAGTCACCAAGCTCACGGTTTCTGTCAAAGAATCCCTCCAGCAGAATCAGTAAGGTCAATTCAGCCTCTCTTCCAGGCTCTTTGGCTTGTTTCCAGTGGCGCTGCTCTTTGCTTGGAGCGCTTTGCACCGCGGCCACATGGAGAATCTCCCAAAGTCCAGCTCTGAGGTCACAGGGAGGGAGAGGAAAGAAGGGTCCAAGTTCATCCGTCTCAGTGACAGGGAGGAATTCAGATTTTTAGATATACTGTAAAAACTGAAAATTGTTGCCTGGGGGGCTTTCATGTAATGTACTAATTCTCCATAGAGCCCTACCCTAGGACATAAAGATGCCAAGACTTTAGTGGTGGATAAAAAAGCCCAATTTAAGTTCTGACTTGTGAGCAGAAGGCAGCTAAATAGCATCAGGCCAAACTTTCATCCAACCTTCTTTTTCTTTACCCACTCAGTCCTTGCAGGTTTACAGGCCGTCTATTGGCCTCCATCGGTCCGCCTCAGGCAACTCACACGATCACACACGTTTGATTATTTGGACATTTACAGTATTTTTCAGACCATAAGGCACATTAAATATCATTCCCAAGTGTGTAATATCCTCCGCGTCCACAGCTCTCTGTGGGGAGGACAGAGTAGCTGGACGACACTGCCCTGTTTCTACCATAATAAACTAAATAAATGAAACTTTTATACTGAATTAACTTACTAGGTTTATTGTTTCTAGCGCCTTCTCCAGGCTGCCTTACATTAATGCACTTCTAGTTTAGACATTACAGTCAGGCAGTCTGGTAGACAGCTCAGGGGTCCTCAGGTAGTGACACAGTGTACCGTAATGCTCCTAATATCCAGTGAGGGGAGCAGCTTTATTACTAACTAAAGTCATATTTACACATTTTAACATTAAGATTTCTGAGCGCTTTGTACCACATAAAATCGGTTATTAAGCACAACGGTGATCATAGATGAGGAGAGCCGTCAGTATTTGAGAAAATTTAAGGATTTTGAATGGGCCTTATAGTCTGAAGAATACGGTATTGGTCAAATAATCAAACATGGATGTGGGAGAAAGCTGAAGAAGATTTACACACACATGGGTAGAACATGCAGAAAGGACCCTGCTGGGAAACAGCGCCCTCTGGATGTGAGGCAACATTGCTGATTGTCACACTGTGTAGCCCCAGATGCAGAATATCAACGGATGCACCTCAGTAGTCATCACTGTTGCCTTGGAGCAAATAGCGGGTCCTGGGTTCTATTCCAGGCCAGGCTTCTCCATGAACATTCATTGGTTCTCTCCGGGTTCTCCAGCTTTCAGTCCAGAAATATCACTATTAGTGATTAGAATGAGTGTAAAGAGTGCATGTTTGTGTGTTTCTGTGTTACAGACAGGCGACCTGTCCACGGTGCCCCCCCCCCCCCCCGTTCTCACATGATGGTCCCTGCGACCCAGCAAAGATACGTCTGCGTAGACGATGCTTTGATGGACGTGTTTCTAAGAGGCAATGTGAGTCAGCCCGGGGGAGGAGTTAGTAGACTTAGACAAACTTTAATGTCATTTTGTACGTACAGAGTGTATACTAAATGACATTTCATTGCATACAGCTTACGACAATGTAATGAGATTGCACTTAAAATAAAATAACGTTACAATGTAAAGTGCAGCAGTGATAAGAATGTAACAGTTTTTTAAAAAGTGTGCAGAAGAATGTTCAACCATGTTTTTAGTGCAAAGATAATGGTGCAAAAAAGGCATTAATTATGTTGCCAGTGCAAAATAATGATGGTGCAAAAAATGCAGTAAAAGTTCAGTTGTGTACTTTTAAATTTAAACGGATTCTAAAAGTTTAGCAATGTTGGCAGAGCAAAATAATGATGCAAAAAGGCCATAAAGTTCAGGTGTGTGTCTGTGTGATGCAGAGTCCAGTTAGAGTCTGATGGCAGCAGGAAAAGCTGCTGCAGAACCTGAACCTGAACTACAGAAAGGTAGAAAAGAGACAGAGAAGCGGCTCTGATCAGGACAGCAGGCAGGAAGGTGAGTTAGAGATTAGCATTCTTTGTCAACAAAGACCGGCGATGATTCAGCTTAAATCAACCAAGGAAGAGCAACTTGAAGTGAGTTTGTGGACCGCCTCTACACCAAGGAGAAAACACGGTGACCGCACATCGGTCCTGAACTGCAGGCTGCTAACAAAGCTGCAGGAGCCAGGAGAAACGGCTGGAATAAGGAGCATTAAGGTCGCACTCTTAGGAGAGGAAACAGAAGACAACAATTTCTCCTGAAGGAAAAAGAAATGAGAAAATAAGAGGAAAAGGTGAGAGAAAAGATAGGAAAGAAACGAGGAAAACTCAAGCCTGTTGTTTGAAGTATATAAATGTTTTTTTCAGCAAACCAACAGAACCAGGATAAATGAACTGAGAAATGTTTTTTTTTATCTTTTAAAACAATCACCAGCGCAAACAATCAGCCATCATTTTTAAAAGGGTTTATTCATTAGCGACTGTCTCTTAGTGTTCTACGGGACACGGACTCCCAAAGATGCAGTGTTGGTTCACACTTTGCACTTTTTACTCAGAGTTCAGGAGGAAAACCTCCATAAGCAACAAGCCTCTGCGCTCCTCAGGCTGCTGGGAAGGAAGCAGCGCTGATGGCTGACAGGCTGACCGTCCATCAGGCTAACACACAGAGACAGAGCGGCGTGCTGCGAGGTGACAGCGCTAACCCGCTCACCAGCGCTCCACTCCTTTACATGCACTAATAAGATCGCCTTACCAAACCAGAGCCTGGAACTGAGAGAGGTTAGAAGCTGGACGCCCTTTCAGCTTCATCACCTCGCTCTGATCTTCCTCTGGACCTGATGAGATCATACGAGGATTAGTTTTCAGTCTATAGATTTACGTTTTCACTTTCTCTGCTCGGCTGCAGCAGGAAGCTCATCCACTTAGTCCGGATCAGAAAAGACAACCCTGACAAGATGATGGATGAATACATTTACCAGGTGTCGTACTTATTGAATGTACAAGTTTAGACCCGTGTCTACGTGTCCTACGTAGGCGTGTGTTTTTATGATATAAACCTGATTTTCTTTCTTTTCTTTGTGTCCTGTTAGTGTAAATTTAACTTTTATTTTTCTGAATCCCAGCCTGGGATCTGTCTGCATGGAGTCTGCATGTTCTCCCTGTGCATGTGTGCGTTCTCCCAGGGTACTCCAGCTTCCTCCCACACATTAAGAGCACGACCGTTAGCTTAACTGGTCTCTCTAAGTGGCCCTGAGGTGTGAGCCTGTTTGTGTCTGTCCTCTGTGTCTCTGTGTCTCTGTGTCTCTGTCTCTGTGTCTCTGTGTCCTGACCTGTCCACGGTCGACCTCGTCTCTCACCCAGCGATCACTGCAGATCTCCAGCAGGTCTAGATAATGATGAAGGACTGGAGTTCCTGCTCACACTTAGGTTATAGCCTCCTATTTCCCCCAAACTGAAATTAGATGAGATTTGTCCATGACTTTTTTGTTAAGATTTACACATTCATTTCCTACGAAACATCTGAGAAATGTATTTACTTAAAATGATCAAATTTTGTAGAGCAGGTAAAAAATTAACATGATTTATTAGTTTAAAAAACATGTTTTGGCCCTCGAGTTCAGTGGTATGGTTGATAGCTGGTGAGGCACTGACGTCATCAGAGTCAGATTTACTAATATATAAACTCTACAGAGTAGACTCGTTGCAAAGTGCTGAAGGAGACTGATTGAGCCAAATTAATTCACCAAGAGACATGGAAAAATATTGATTCTTTGATGAAAAAAATAAAACTAAATTATTTGTCATTTGATTGGTAACAGTTTATGTTTAACAGTTTTGAGTTATGATGGATTTCTGCATTTGTAACATATTCTAAAAAATATAAACCACATTACGCACATTTCATTACAAAAACAAAACATGAATAATTATCGCTGTCTTACCTCTACTTATAAATGAAGTCCAGGCGGCGCTCTTTCTGAACAAAAATATCATAATTTTCCGGTAAAAGTTCTCTTTATCTTCTTCAGTTTTAAAAGTCTCTCAGTCTCAGTGGAGCTCACTGCCAGGGAGGAAAGCCTTCCTTCATCAGTCCTGTTCCCGCTGGATGTTTAGAGTCTTTTTAGTGCTTTACTTGTTTAGCAAAACTCGCTAATAAAACATCCATAACTTGCTGTTACTCTACAGTTTTAGGATCAGGAGCGGTGCTCCTTGAGCGCCCCCTGCCTAGAGGCCAAGGAACTGCAGGCCTCACCTACAACCAGTTCTCTGCTGGTTATGATCGCCCAGCAGCACGAAAACATGTTACCTGCACACAGTTTGATGACCAAAACACAATAAGTTATCCACATACAATAAGTTATGGAAAATCAGCTCATAACTGTTTGAACAATTGAATTTATGATCTAGAGACAGGAAGATGCATTCACAGAATGGAAGCCAGCGCAGTTAACATGGGATTGCGCAATCCCAGGGGAGGCCAAGCTCGCTGCGGCCTCACCGGCTTTGCTATCAAGCGCCACCAAGGATTTACATGGAAAATAGCGAAAAGTCTGTGATTTTAAAGAGAATATGATAAAAAAAAATGAGGAAATTAGATTAAAAAAGAACTTTTATAACAAATGACTGAGTGAATCACAATTTATATTATGTTATCATGATTATATATTTTATTTCTTTCCATGATGACAAGTGCACGTCACTGGTCGAGTTCCTTTGACTCAATAATTTTGGCCCCTGAACCGAAGATTTGGACCCCCTGCTGTAGAGATAGATGGAGATAGGGTGAGGATCTCCATCATCTGGGGGGAGCGATGCGTAGAGATGCTGCTCCTCTGTATTGAAAGGACTCGGCTGGGAAGAACCCAAAACGAGCCGGAGAGAGAGCTGGATCTAATACCTCAAAATCGAGATAAACATTTTTAATAAATACATCTAACAAAACAAAAAATACAACTAACAAAAATCAGAAAATTCAAGACACAAACTTAGACTTCTGCAGTATCCATCGGGACAATCGGGTTAAATTATCGATGATCGTGGATTTGACCCGACCTGATAAGCAGCAGAAAATGGATATATGTATTTATTTATGGATATACAAACATGCTGAGTCTCTGCTTGGTCCCCTGACCAACAAAGGACGGCTCCATGGATCGGCTCAACTCTTTTGCTCAGGATTGTACCATAGCTGCCTCTGACTGTGTGCATTAGCTTCCCTACTTTGGATTTATGTTGTCTGTCGAGCTTTCGTCCACCTTTAAATCACCTGAACTGTACAACACTTTCCTCCACTTAACTTAATTAATGATTAGACTGGCAGAAACCCTGGAAGGACCCGAGCTCTGCATGAATCTTTTCTCCCGGCTGGACGGTGTACATCGCCGTCTCGGTTATAAATATGTGAGTTTGTGCATTGGGAGCAAAAGGGCCTGACTCACTGGAGGCCACCCTGAAGGTTGCTGCAGCTGATTGGAGCAGTATTCTGAGAGGCACCCGGTTCCCCCCCCCCCCCCCACTGCCGTCTTTCTTATCGTTCATAACCTCGTCTGTCACGTCTCATCCCGTCCTGTCCCCGCGGGAACCAGGAAGCGAACTAATTCATCTAATAATTAATGGATTCTCTCTTGATTTGAAAATAATTTCTTGGAATTTGTACAATAATTACTTGGCAGCATCACGCTGTTTGTGTTCGGCTCGTGTGTCTTTGTGATTTTTTCCATCTAGCTCTTTCCAATCTTGGGTCTGCGTCCCCAGAGGACAGCGGGCGGCCTAGACTATTCTTTATTTTTTTGTTCTTCAGGGACACACTTTGGTCTATATTTCATGTCACTTTGACTAAACTGCCCCACCGTTGAGATGTCCACATTAAAGCTTGATGCACTCCTCGTGTATGGATTCGGCTGCCATGCCAGCAGAGCACTTTGCCTTGAGAGAGAAATTAAACCCCCGAGGTTGTTCTAAGATAGATTAAGTGGGGTGAGGGAGCCAGGAGAGCTGCACTCATGGGAGGGGCGCTACCCAAATCTAGAGGAACCTGCCAAACGGCAGCAGGGCGTGGGCGGGGAGGCTGGCCTTTGCTGATGTGCATGTCTGCACATGTGGGTGGGAGCTCGCATGCGTTATGAGGATTTTCCAGGGATGTGTGTAAAAATCACACGCATGCGCCTTTCCACCAGTGGGTGTGTATGAGTTCCTGTGCACGTGTTGGACACATGCAGAGGAGAGGAAGAGACGTGAAGAAGCATGCACATGAACACAGCCGCTGTAAAACACTGCAGCCACGGTAAAAAACAAAGGAATTAAAAATTAAATTAAAACCACAGCCGCTGTCAGTTCTCAGGATGGTTAATGAGCCACATGTCACGTCCTGAACAGGCACTTTATCCACAAATTTACTTCTTTTTGATCGAGTGAAACCTTCCCAGATTAGTTTTTCTTGGTTTTACTGGATCTCACTGCTGCGTTTGACATAACTGAACGTAACGTCCTGACTGACAGATGGAAAAATGGGAAGGATTGTCTGGCAGAGTATTACACTTGATTGGATCTTATTGGACAGAACGGGGTAACTTTGTGTAATTTGGTAGGTAAAAAATCTCAACCAGGGAGGATTAAACAACGCGTTGGGGTTCCTCAAGGCTTCAATCTAGGCCTGCTTTTATTCAACATCTAGAATTTCACCGCCTCAGATTATGGAGTACACCAACTTCTTTGTAACATCTATGGTCATAATTGATCATTTTATTTTTCTATGTCTTTACAGTAGTACTCATAGCACACATAGATTCAGACCTCCGTTTTACTAAGCAAAGAATGTTGCATAACAACTCTGCTAAGTCTGCATAAAAGCTGTCATGATTTGCTGTGGCGACCCCAAAATAAGGCAGAAGCCAAAAGAACTTTCTCTCAGACAACTGTGAAGGTCTTTGTAAAAAAAAAAAGTCACAATGCCAAAGCAAGACTTCCGGGGCAAAGATTGTTTTTTATAAAATCAAACTCAGCATTTTACTAACTGTCAGGCAGGCCCCGGGCATCTTGCTGTCATTGAGCTGACCATGAACTCCTCTGTTTACCAAAGTATTTTAGAGTCAAAAGTGCTTTTCCATTCTGGCTTTATCTTCGGTTAATCATTAATGAGATGTCTGCTGTGCATTTCTGTTCCCTTGAGCTTAAAACAAAACAAACGTGAAGCCGGGTAAAGACCAGGAATTAACAAAAGAGGGGCACCTTGTTCTTTTCATGACTCTGGCACTTTAGTTTGGGTTTGCTTTGAGCTTTTTCACTTTTCTTAGAGTCAGACGGTTTCAGGTTCAGACTGCAAGAAGCAACAAAAGGAGCAAACTGAGCAGTAAACAACAACTTTATACGGAAGAGCGGATGAAAGGAACTAGGAAGGGGAATTGTTTTAAAATCAGAGCGGAGCAGAGCGAGAGAAAAGGTTGTTTGTTACGTCTCATGTTTGGTTACTCAAGCTAATGAGCAGCAATTAGACAGCCGCCAATTAACTCTACCCATCCGACTGAAACGGAGGTAAACGGAAGGAGGAGGAGGAGGAAGGAGAGAAGAGGAGAAGGAGCTGGTGTTTGTGAGGAACGAGGGAATATTTAAACGACCTGGGAATCACAGGCGGGGTTTTCTTCAAGGGATGTTGGTGTGTGCTTTAGCATGCAAATGAAGCGGGTGTGCTTACAGATGGGCTTCTGTGCGTGAATACGTGTTCCAGCAGAGGGAGCTGTGTAGGCCCATGTCGCTGTTAGTGCTCTACATGGCCATCTGGCTCTCACCGTCACACTCAACCTGAAGTTAACCCTCTCACTGACACACTCCCCTCCACCTCTGTGGGCTAAAAATAGAGCAGGATGTCTGAGCCAGCATTCAGACACTCTTCTGGCTTTTCAGACGTCACATGCGAGTTCCTGATCGGTTTCTCACTAATAATCCCAGATGGAAATGGGTGACGGTGGTGGGGAGGCTTCTCTGGCAGCCGGTATGCTGACCAGATTGTGTATGCGCTCCAGGCAGCATAGGCAAGGAAGCAAATGGTTAATTTCTCATTCTGACTGCTGATGCAGTGCTCCAGCAGAACCCCTCAGAGAGTCTTTCACTCTCCTTCCCTCATTTGCTCACACACAAACACACACTGTGGCGTAGCGCCTGTCATTCTTCTCAGTAGCCCGCTGACCTCTTTTATCAAGCTGATTAAAATGGGAGAATAACCGTTTACTTGATTAATGTTTTTTTCTCTCTCTTTGTTGGTTTAAAATGTAAAGCATGCTCATTCAGGCAGAAACCCAGAGAGTTGTATGACATGATGACCCTGTTGCATGGTGCGGAAGAGTTTGGCTGCTTCCCTCTGGATCCTGAGGCTTGATTCATGTCCACCGTCTGTCTGCTCGTCTTTTTGACCTGTATTTGTCTCCTACTGCTGTCTACATGAAGCTTTGCCCACAGCGGTCCACCTCATGCAGCTTAGAATTTGCTACTTGCATGCTAACAAACATGTGATGCATTCAAACCGTTTTAGATGACCCCATTTGTTTGTGCTTTTTAATGCTTAAATTTCAAGCATGTTGGTGGTGGTATCAGTAGAGAAATGAGTGTATTTGCTTAAAGTGGAGGAAATTATGAGAGAAATAACACCTAACTCTTGAACGTTACCTGAAATCAACAGCTAGATGGTTGTAAATTGGTAGTTTTCTGACAGGACAATGATTCTTAACACATATTAAACTGGTTTTAGGGGCAAAGAACACGTCTGGAAAGGCATTCCCCTATTTTTCACCTTAATTTTGCTGAATATATGTGGGCTATCATTAAAGGCTGGGTTTAAGCCAGGAAAACAATCAAGTTATCATTCCTGGCTGTCGTGTTTTTGGTTGAAAAAGGATCCAAGTGCCGACAAATGTTGATTTTTAATCAGAAAATCAAGACACGAGGAAAGGGGCAGGAAAACAAACCGTGAGAATGAATGACGGAGCAAAATCTGGCAGAGCAACAAAGGCAAGGCAAGTTTATTTATAAGGCACTTTCCAGTAACAAGATGATACAAAGCAGCAGGAAGCATGAGGCGGGGGGGGGGATAAAAAAGCAAATCAGGAGAAATGAGGAACAGCTGGGAGTGATTGAAGTGTGAACAATCAGAGGAGATGTGGAGCAGCCGGCAGAATGAAACGGCAAACAGAGCTGGACACAGCAGCTCCATCTGAATACCCTAAACAAGCTCCTAGCTCCTGTTCCTTGACCTTTCATGGGGTCAGCAGTCAGAACTCTATCATGGGGAGGAAAGGAGCTTCAGTCCGCTGTGCCGAATTCAGACGGCCTTTAACTCCGACGTCATTACGTGACGGAAACGCACAGCCTTCCAAAAATGAACCACAAAGTGTGCAATCTTTGCTCTCCGGTGATTTTCGTTGATTCTCGTGGGGGGGTTGTGCTGACATGTCATGTCACACAAAGGATTATGGGATACCTAAAGGGTTTTTAGCGTCAGTAAGGGACGTTGCAGAGTTCCTAAGCAAAACTAGCCGTGTGAGGGAGCAAACAGGCTACTATTCCTACCTCCTTCCTCACTGACTGCACTATTCAGACAGCACTGATCATGGCGACCGCTGACACACTTCTGCTTTGGCTAAAGAGTCCTGGCTCAGTAAAGGGATTCAGATTGAGCCATGGAGACTCAGGGAAAAATCAAACAGAAACTAAAGAAGCAACAGAAAGAACTGCAAACATGATTCACACAAGTGTGAACTAACATGCAACTAGAAAAACATAAACAGGAAAACCAGAAATCCAAAAAGTCAAACACCGGGAATAACTAAAGAAAGGATGACCCAGATAACACAACAAAGAAATAGTCAAAATCCAAACACAAAAAAAACATCAAAATCCAAACACCTGGAGATCCAGACAGAGCAGAATTATACAAGAAGCTTGTTGATGGCTGCAGAAATCAACCAAATTAAAAGCATGCATGCACGTTTGCATGTATGTATTTGAGCCTTTATGTTTATGTGTGGTTTTCCAAAAATCCAGTAAAATTTAAACTTTACAGTTGTATGTTGTAAAATCATTCATAAACCTCAAAATTTGGAATTCGATGCAGATGATTATGCATTTGTCTCCATAACAAACTCTTTAGATTATTCAGATGGGCACGGTGGCCAAGTGGTAAGGCGTCGGTCTCGTAAACCGAAGATCGTGGGTTCAAACCCCGTCTGTACCTCTGAACTGATTGATGAAGCTCTCCTGATTTTGGGGGAGTGGCTTAATGGAGCATTGTGCTTGGCCCCTGGAGTTTCTGGGTTCAACTCTGGCTCCATGAGCAAAACCCTTAAGCCCAGGTTGTGCCTCACTATGGTAGCCCACTGCTCCCCAAGGGCATGGGTTTGAAATGTTTGTTGCAATGACAGTAAACTATACTTCATCATTCATAGATAACTACTTTAAAAACCAGGTTATGCACACAATCGGGTTTGTGCAAAAGACTTCAGCTCATTAGTTTGGCCGGATCTGATCATACAGACATTTTGCCATTTCCTTTTTCTCTTGGCTCAAGGTACCAAAATAACCACATGCTGGCTTTAATTTAAATTACTGGAGGTGTTCTCTAGAAACTACGTACTAAACTGGAATCAAATTAAAGGGGAGCTTCAACCTCAAAATGCCTCAAGTTTGCCCAGTATTCAAATGTAGCAAATGTCTTTAATTTTACATAACAATTTGACTTTTTTACTTTTAAAAAAGTGTAATAATAATATGACATACATTAAAATATGTGAATGACTGCAGTTTTACAGAGGATTTATGGAAGAAGAAAGGAAAAGATCTGAACTCACAGAATGATAGAGAAGCAAACTGGTGCGAAATGGCCATCAGAGAGCAGTTTGTTAATTTAGGTGATATAACAAATATGATAATTATTAGACATCACACACCTGTTTGGACAGTGTGAAATAATCTGGTCAGCACATCTGGTCCATTTTCAGTTTTATATTGACTAAACTGAGCTTCTATCATCTTGTGGCTATAGCTAGGTGTGGAGCTGCCCCTTTTGCATGAAAAATGAACATGAATAAACTTGCCTTGCCTTGCCTTTGTCATAGAAATGAGCAGGAATTATGAATTTATCTCATCAGGATACCTCCTTTGTGCCTCTAACTGAATGATTTACGAGGGAACATCAGTCTGGCAGTCAGAGCCTTGGGAACACCCAGAGCTCGCCGGAGGTCCGTCATGTCCTGTCTGGCCAGAAAGCTCCTCAGGGTTACCTGGAAGGAGTTGGAGAACATGAGACATCCCTATGAAACCCGTAACCTCTGTGACTAGACCCCGGATCAGTCGAGGACACTAGATGCTGCCGGTAACATGTGGGAGGAGCAAAAACACAAAACCGAATAAGAAGGCAGCGAGTGCAGGAAGTGATGAGGATGGTTGCTTTCAGGAAATACTGTGAGGAAACTTCTCACTTCAGAGCTACAGGAAAATGCATTAAATTCTTATTATAAACTTCCTTTCCACTTCTGTTCCACACAGTTAACAAACCAGTGCATTGTTGCCCCCTATTGGACTGGAGTGAAACTGCAGCCTTAAACATCAATAGAGTTGACTTTATTCCCACTGCATTGCTGTCATGGACACAGAAACCATGTGGAAGACCTATCGGTGAAGCCTGGCCTGGATGCTGAATAAATCTCCACTCCTCTGTGCTTTAGACTCGCTTTACTATTTTATTTATAGTTTCTGCATTTCCAGGGAGACATTGCCACACCAGAAGGCTCGGTCGTAATAACCAGTCATAATAAACTACGATTGCAATTTCCCAGAGATCCTTATGACAAACCGGTAAAATATGTTTTGGGTGTGAGAACTTTTTGCTCTTTTTGGGGTCTGGTCTGCTTTTTCACATGGAAACCTGTGAATGTGCACGCCATTAGACTTCAGCTCTGACAGCGTGCCGTCCCCAAGGCCGTCTGGTTTCCAAACGGGGAAAGAAACAGGTTTGCTCAGATAAGAGAGACGCTGAGATCTCTGTGCACAGTGAGGGGAAAAAGTGGTTCTGTTCTTATCAGCTAAAGAAAATGTTTGATTCCTGCGTGGCTTTTGCACAAGCAGGGTTAGTCATACCTTCGACACAAGCCCTTCGCTTCAGAGGCACATCATTAGTCTGTGGCAGCTGCTGCAACAGTATCGAAGCTAATCACTGCATGGTATAATTTCCAACATTTATCAAATGGCCACATCACGCACATATGAAGTCATTTGCCCCTGGGGATGTATGCGATTTCCTCATTAACTTCTTGAAATGTAATGAGTCACGGAACCAAGTTCTGTGGCTCCCATAATTACGACCCGCCACAGAAAGTCCTCGCCATGGCAACCCCAAGTTCTGCCTGTCACCACACGAAGGACGGTTTTCTTTCCATCATGCTGCCGGCGTGTACATTCCTCCCCTCAGACAGGCCTGCTGGAGAGAGCAGCTGATCTGTTAGCTCCCTCTGCTGAGAACCAACGGTAGATCCTCCTTCAGGAGAACGTTTTCCACCAGCAGTGAGTGGAAAGCTGCCGGGAACGCAGCTCCATGCAGGAGCATTCACAACCCTTCAACTTTTTCCACACTTACTCCAAACACAACCACAAAGTTAGATCCACAGCTGTGTGACAGTCAAACAGAAAGTAGTAGGCGTCAGTAAAATGGAAATATTAAATATAGTCTGTGAGTCTTTCTGGGTGTGTCTGTTCCAGATTCCTACAGAGCTGGACATATTTGGCCTTTGTTCTTTTATGTTTTCACTCAGATTTGGATCCGGACTTTGACTGGACCGTTGTAACTCACGGATGTGCGCTGATATAATCCATTCAAGCTCTGGCTGACTCTAAAAAAACAGCTCTGCAGCACTGTGCAAACCAGAAAGCTATAATTATCTTATCTGTATGAGAGCGTCTTCATCTCCAACTCCAACACAGCAGTAAGCAGCTGCGGGGGTCTTGATAGCCGCTTGTTTACCACCTGCGGCCCTCCAGGACCTTCATGATGCGGGATGTGAGGGCAGCAGGCCTACTTTCAGGCTGAGCTTCATCGTGATGCTGCTTTCTCACTGATGTTCTCAAACAAACCTCTCAGACCTTCACAGAACAGCTAGAATATCCACTTATTAGCTGGGTTTTATTTAGGGGTGTCCGAGTAAAAAAGGATCAATTCAAATACGTCAAAATATTGACAGCTATGTATTCCTTTTATTATTCATTCTCATTCACAATTGTGCACCACCCAGCTGGCCGGTCACGTAAAAAGTTCAACGTCTATGAAGAGTTTGTAAAGGCAGAGTAAAGCTGCGCATCACAGATGAGGTTCTGGTCTGAGAGTGGGCGTCCACATGTTGACCTCAATGAAATCAGCGATGAAAAATCTGCAGCTAAGTGCCATCTAATTGAATATAACGGGGCTATTAGCATGCAAGGGTTTTTCTCTCATTATTTTTTCTGACAAACAGGAGTCTGGTAATGGTGTGTTTACATTCTGCCTACACAATAGAGCGAGGAAGAGTTAATGAGCAGAGAGCATGGCGGAGCGTGGCTGGATGTGGCCTGTTGCATTAAAAACTGCTTTATTTACAGCAAATGTCATGATGAAAACTCCAGATACGTGCTCCTGTCAGTAATGCATTTGGCATTTTTTCCTGTTTCCTTGTTAACATGCCGAAGCAGAAAGCTCCCCTTCATCTCTCGGTAATGTGGTGGAAAAAAAAAAAAGAGCCCAGGCCCTGGACCCAGACCAAGTTTCTGCATCACCAATTACAAGCTTTGTGTCTAAGTGGCCAAGCGCTGAAGCTGCCAGACAAAATCTCTGCAGGGAGATCATGACTTATCCGTCTCTCTTCATCTTGGCCTGTTTAGTTTTGATATTCATCAAAGTATCAGGAACGGCGGCCTCCATCAGAGCGGGCTTCACTAAAAAGCCGAACCGGTGCTTCTTCCTAGATGAGTTTGATCACTCTGGACGGCAGCAAACGTTTACTGGAAATATCCATTTTCTTTCAAAGTGATTGGTGGACGAAGGCCAAGAGAAACCCAGACGTCTTCATAAAGCAGCTGGCAGAGGGAGAGACAAACGCAGAGGGATACCGGGTTTGTCATCTCCCATAAATGTTCTCCTTTTGCTCGTTGAAAATAACATAAATGTTGACTCACAGCGAATTCTGCTGAACCCACCAGGAGGACAAACAATGTCCAGGGTAAGGACAGAAACCTTTCTGCCCGTAGTTCATGGTCTATACGTTCTGCATCTTCAGAGTGCTGCTTTCATTTCATTTATCGGGGAACTTTGTCCTGAAAGACGCTTTCTGCAGGTTCTGGCTGTGACTTATTTATTTGACCTAAATCATGCAGACAGACTTAGACATCCTGTCTGTAAAAAGGAGCGCTACCACAGGTCATTCATCCCTGCTGCTATCAGATTATATAATGCTGCACTATAACTGTAATAACCTGTGAAATAACTAGAGTGCAATTACTATTTAATACACTGTATAATAATCCTGTTAAATAAGCGACTCCAGCTGTATAGTTATCTCACTATTTCACTGTTGTTCCATACCTGGTACCACCTTGATGCACAATTTATATTTCTATTTGTTTATAAGCCACCCTGAATGTACATAGTCATCTCAAATCTCTGCTTTATTTCCTTCGTATTTGTATTTTTTACTTTTTAGTTTATTTTTTCTTTGATACACTGTATATATGTGTGTCTATACCTTATGCACATTTTCCTCCTTTTGGCGCCTTATTTTGATCACTAAGCCGATGAGTGACAAGTGAATTTCTCCACTGTGAGATCCATAAAGCCTATCTTATCTTATCCCTTATCTTAAACTTAAAACACCACAGACCATGTGGATCTTTGTGTGTGTCACTGTTAAACATCAAGCACAGCAGTAACATAATATGGAGCGGGCTGTCCACCAGGGGGACATCTGGTTTCTGTGCAGCAGGAGGCTTTCTTGATCGGTCTCCATTCCTTCCCTCACCTATGGTCATGAAATTTGGGTAAGGACCAAAGGAACGACATCCAAGTGTCTAAAATGAGCTTATTTTATATATATATATATATATATATATATATATATATATATATATATATATATATATATATATATATATATTATAACGTTTTCCCACCCATGCCCTTACCGTTGCCCAATCTATTCATCACACTCACCTCTTTAGGCTGGATTAGTTGGTTCATGAGAGAGCTCTCGTCCATCTGCAGACTGTGTTGAGTCTCTGCTGTAATCGATGCATTACCAAGAGAACACGGGCTAACTACAATATTTACAGCTTTCTTACCCCAGAAGACATCACGACTAGACAGAAGACACGGATGCTTTTCCTCTTCTCCCAAGCACGTGCACAACAAAAAATCTGACATTTGAACTTGTTGCCAAAGGGAAACTCATGGAACTCACGCCGTGCTGCTCTAAGGTCCCTAAGTCAGAGCGCTGGGCGCTACCAGGAAGTTAGAAGGCACGTTTGTCTGTTTCTGTTTCCACCTGAATGTGCCGCAGTGATGGACCGAGCTAAAAAGCCATGAGAGTCACAGGAATTATCAGAAAAATTGGGTTTTTATTTCACCCAGACATTTCTATTAACACAAATGTAATGCCAAGTTTATAAAAGAGGTCAAAGAAACAAAATATCAAAAAAAGTGATCTTAATAGACCAATTGACCACATAACCACATAAGAAAGAAATGATGCATAAGATCATGGAAGGTAAAGTCAGGCCAACGAGGTTTTCTCCTCAGTCCAACAAAAATACTCCTGATCAAAGTGTTTTAATTGTAGAATATTTAAAAAGAGCACAAAAAACCTTCATCCTGAACTTCCTAATTGCTAGGTGAGTTTGGTAGAACCCAGTCACACATTTCCTTTAAATTCAATGCATTTTTATTTGTTTTACCAAACCAACTTAAGCCGATGAGTGACAAGTGAATTTCTCCACTGTGAGATCAATAAAGCCTAACTTATCTTATCTTATCTTATCTTATCTTATAAGGTGGATTTTTAGGCTACATTTTAAAAATAAAACAATTGGTGAAAAACAAATTGTGGTCCTTCACACTTACAAATATCCAAATGTGGTCTACATAATTACTTATTAAATATTACAGTTACTTAACTGATTGAGGCTAAATCAGGGGTGCTCAACATGTGGCCCCGGGGACCGTATGTGGCCCTGGGTGGAGTTTGTGCGGCCCCCTGACTGCAGTTTAAGAACAAAAGAAATTTGGCCCCTCAGCACGGGTGTGTGACACAGATGGAGACTTTTTAGTTTTATTTTGAGCAAAAATTATTACAGATTAGTTAAAATCTTCTGAAAATAGTTGAGTGCAACACATATCTTTCATCTATTTACATTAAATAGCAGAATCTGATGCACCCAACCAGCCTTTAATTAATTTATTGAACTTGGCTAAACACAGCAGGAGTCTATGATTTACAAAAAGATTTCCCTCCCAAAAATAATCTGACAGCTTTGTTTAATGAAAATAATGCATACTCATAAGTGGGTTCTAATTTTCAGTGACTTTAGTTTTTAAAATTAAATTTTTTTGGCCCTGAGTTCTTCTGACGTGAAGATTTTGGCTCCCATTTGGACCGAAGCCTTGTCTGTTAAACGCACATGGTAACAGAGATATTTTACATGTCGTTAATAATCCCCGTTAGGCTCATTTTATCTTGCCTTGTAACATTTAAACATAAATGTCTAGATGTAATTCTGACGATATATTAAAATATACCAGAGTTTCAACGTTCCACAGACTTGAATTATTACTCAGTCCTTTTTGTAGCACTTCCCCATCAATCATACATTTCATAAAATATGATTGAATAACCAGGAAAAAAAAACATGTATAAATATTTTGCTGAGGCCTGTCCTTTCCACCAGCTTCCTTTTATTTGCTGTAACATTTATACAGGAACCTTTTTGGTATTTTCTACACTTTCAGTTTAATTAAAGTCATTTTTGGCACGTTTTCCTTGGTTTCACTGTGTGCACAGTCTAGACTGGTGCTTGAAAATTAAATTTAAATGACTACTAACTCCAGTAGTTGCCACTGTTCAGTATCTTTTAACTTAAACTGTCTGCAACAAGCAACAAAGCTGTCATCAAGTGTGAAAATCCCTTCCAGGGGCAAACTGTCATCTATATTTCTGAAAAGGAGAACAGTCTTTCCTGTGCTTCTTTCTTCTGCTTGGATTCCTGAGGACAGGACGTCACTTCGGCTCACCTAAACCAGAGCGTTGGCAGGTTGCTCGGCTGACGGTGGTTTTGGGCTTTTATTGGACGTCTGGCTCGCTGCCGGCAGCTCTGCGACCGTCTCTTTGTCACAAACACAGTCAGAGAGCTCAGAGGACCCTGAGGGCACCGACACCATCATTCACAGAACTCACTGCTGCACAGGCGCCGTCCCTCTCCGCCACGCTCACTTTTACTCAAAAAGAAACGCAGACGTTTCTTTTTTTTTAGAGTTTTATTTCCAAAAGACACAAAGTTTGCAAATGTATAGTTTCCACATGACAAGTAAAGCTAACGTAAAATACAAACGGAGGATAAGAGGAGGCGATAAACAAGGCATAGACAACATTTGCTGGGAGCTGTCTCCTTTCTTTGGTAAAAATTGCCTCCGTCTTACAGAAAGTCTGAAAATAAACAGAAAATGCAGAGAAATCTGTTTCATCCTGAAGGAAACAGCTACTGGTCTGATGTAACAGTAATGATTTTGTCTGTAAATCCAGTTTGAGGGCCATGTTTTTCCTCCTATTCACTAAAATCAGATCCTGCCTGGTGGTCAGAGCAGTTCTGGTGACCGTTATGAGCCACAAACTGATCTACTGCTGCACTTCCAAGAGCTTCAGTCTGGCCTGAAGAGAATTTTAAAATTATATATTTTTTTCTGCCCATTATTATGATTTAGCAGAGTTTTATATCTCATGGAAATTTGTGACATGGGATCAAGAATCTAGTTTGTTCAAAGAATTAACAAGGTATTCCTGTTGGCTTTCCACTCAAACATTATTCACCCGCAATTAGGCACACATTACAGTGAAGGCGGTGCACAAATGCTGCATTTTGCAGATTTTGCCTCTTGTGCAGAGAAAAGTCAGCTAACTTAATTTCTTTGTGGCCATGACACCAACAGAGCTGGTCGCTGTATCACTGTAACTAGCAGCCTGACTGCTGTGAGTGAGCGCTGTGTTCAGTTTGGCAGCAATGCCCTGAATGTCCCACAGGAATTACCTTCTAAGAACAAAGCAGATTATCAAAAACTTCCAGCTGAGACGTTTAGCTGCGCTAAAGAAGATTTTAAGTATCCAGAAAACTCCAGAACTGTGAGTCCACCAGTGCAGAGCTTGGTCATCATTGACCATGCATCTGGATGGACGGCAGTCCTGACCAACAAAGAAGCCACTTCTGTCTGAGAACACCATCAAGGACAGGCTGAAATTCAGCAGGAAGTTTGAGGACGAAGGCGCTGTTTCAGCACGATGGAGCGCCGTGTTGCCAGGGAAAGCCATAAGTGGCTCAAAGATCTGAGCATTTAAATAGTGGACCTCTGACCTGCCAGATCTACACCCCTGCTCTGGAACATGCAGTGAGCTCTCACAGGCAGGTGTGAAAACAGAAACTAACAAACTGTGATCAGCTCTGAGGGCTGAGGTCGCCATAAATCAGCGTTTAGTCCAGAAGTTGCTATCCAGCATGTCAGAGAGAAGAGCAGGTATGAAGAAGAAGCCTGAACACCACGTGTTCTGCTGCACCTTTGCAAAAACTTAGTGCAATTATTCATAAAAGCTTTTGGAAAGATAAAAATGTTTGTATTATTTCTTCACATTTCCATATAAATGGTGCCTTTGTGTCACTGTCAGCATTCAGGGCCATGGCTGCACAGGTGAGAGCAGATCTGGAGATCCTGAAGATGCTGAAAGCTGATGTAAAGCTGCATAAAGAAGAGAGCTGCTGCAATAATGGATTCTGGGTAATGGATGAGTAACAGGTGGAGGTGAAATGAGCTTTTAGGATTAAAAAGTCACAAACTGAGATGTATCTAAGGTCAGAAGGGTTTAGGTTGATGCGGTGAGGTTCATTTCCTCCCTGGGCTCAGAACAGGGAGACAGAACAATGAACAATCTTGTTTTTATTTGCTTTATTTGTTTGAAGGCTAGATTGCAAACATGTTGCATAATTTCCACATTAGATGCCGTGGCTGACTATATTTGTACGGCTGCTTGAGATTCATTTGTACCTCAATGTTTTTTTTAATTCATATTTTGTGCAGTGAGTTTTTAAAAGGCATTATAAAAATCTGTGAAAAGAGAGTTAAAATAGAAAAGCTGAGTCCTGTACTGCAGCTTAAGTGCCAAACAGATTAGTGTGACTTTATACTCCAGCTTATAGTTGCTATAGTTGGATAAAGGAGTCGCTTGCATGTATCTTCGTCTCAAAACATTCATTGAAATCCTTCAGGAAATTAAAAAGCTTACAAAAATCTGTATGTCAACGTATTTTAAAGCAGAACCACGCTGTCAGTTCTGAAAGCACTTAATTGATGTTTCTGGTGGGATCAGAACCAGGCTGCACAGAGCAGAACCTGATGCAGCACTATACCACCTCCACGTAGTTGGCTGGGTAAAGCCCCTCCCAGCCTTCGTCCTTCTTCCCCCGACACCAGCCCTGGTCATCCTCATCCTCGATCTTCAGGAACTCTTCACCTGCAGGAGACAGAAACCTTTTACTCTTCCATAATCTGGGCTGCGTACTCCGCCTGACTTTCTTAGTTTTATGTAATAAAACTAATCACATCTGGGCCTTCGCTGTTTGAGAAACCCTCCTCCTCTCCCTCCTCATCCTCAGCTACAGACACACAGCTGAAACGGCTGCAGCTCCATCTGAGGCCGCCTTATCCCAGATTAAGACCAGAACGTGGAGCAGGGTCCAGGAGAGACTCTCTGGGTCAGAGGTCAGCAGCCTGTGGCTCTGTGGACCTTCCACAGCGGCTCTTAATAACTTTGGCTACAAATGATATTTTTATTATGGAATTTAAATGTAATAATGATAATAAATGCAGGTTTAGCAGTTTTTTCTTGGAATAACTGCTTTTAATTTTCATTACAAAATTATGCTAAAAGTGCCAGTAATATTCAATTTTAAATCAATATTTCTTCATTCTGTTGGAAACTATGATTTTTTTATATAATTTTCCACAAATATCCACATCCCGTTCATCCTCTTTTTTTTAATCCTCAAAATAGACATAAAGGGCGTTTCTTTAACCATGACAGCATGTTTTCTACAGTAGATCTTTATCACAAATTATAACTCGTCTTTTTTCAAAAGGCCAGGCAGCATTTATGGCTCTGAACCAGTTTAATTCAAGCAGACTGAAGGTTAAATTACTCTTTAGACGGTAAAGGTTGCACACTCTTGGTCTAGGGAGCTGTGTGCAGCCTCATCTGCGTCCTATAAAGGCAACTAGTTGCTCTGGATTTTATTTAGGGGTGTCAGATGAGGTGTGAGAGGATAAATAGAGATGTGTGTTACATTTTTATTTCTAAAACAAATCTTAGAGAGCATGTATGATAGTCGTTCCACTTCAGAATCATGTGCTACTTTGCATTGGTCTGTTGCTGGTGAAGATTCTCAGTCATCCAGGTCAGAATCAGTCCAAAAAAAGTTAAAGAACAACACAACTGGACTTTTTTCTGAAGTTTGAAGACGTTTTGCTTCCCATCCAGGAAGCTTTCTCAATTCAAATGTCTGGAGTAGTGTGGAGATCCAAGCTTTATATTATTGCCCAAAAATATTTTATGGCTTAGATAATATGCAAATTAAACTGAAACAGGTCCACCCCTTAGTAATGAGGAGTCGTTAGGGTCGTTGTTGGCCCGGCTTACAGGGGAGATGTTGTGATCACCTGCATGGAGGTGAGAATTGGAAGGAATCAGATCTATTGCTGTGTTATAAGTTTTTAAAAGTTGAAATCTGAATCCTCCTCCTCTATTTAAGGTTGTTTTTTCTCTCTTAACGAAGATGGGTTCCTTCACACCCCGTTCAAATGTGAACATTTTGGTCCTCAAAAGAGTGTCCTCTGTCCTTTGTCTGCTGCATAAAATCCCAATAAAACACAGACAGGACGCTCTGTTTAGGGGATTTAGTTAAAACAGCTGAGAAGTCTGAAAATGTTTCCAATTTGCCTTCCTGGTCCAGAACATCAGAACCAGCAGCAGAAACTCATGAGCTGGACGAGGTTGTGTGCTTTCAGGGCTCCACATATTGGAAGCAGCACTTTTGTGTCCATCTTTTTACTGCACAGCGTTCCTAAAAAGAGAATAATTAATCTTCTACAGCCACATCATGTCCGCCTGCAGCCATTTTCTGGGTCGCTGCAGGACTGACTTGATGTTGTTTTATACTTTCTCATAAAAAAAACTCTACATAGTTCCAATTTGTTAAAAAAAATTGTAGAGCCTTAAAGCCTTCTCCAAATATCTTGAAGTATGTCAGTGAACAAAGCATAATCAGGAACATTGCAAATAAAATGGCATGCACAATAATGCTGCGTATGCTGTTGCATCATTTACCTGCTTTAAAGGAGAGCTCGTCTGTCTCCTGACCGACGTAATCATACAGAGCTCTCACTCTCACTCCTCCGATCATCACACTGAGCAGAACAGGAAGAAAAGACAAAAGTTTGGTCACAACTATGTGAACATCTGTTATAACACGACATGCATGCAAAAAGAAACAAATGTGCAGGTAAAGGTACAGGAAATCTGTTTTTCTCTGCTTTTAAAAGGATATTCCTGTTTAATAAATCGACTGAACAGAAGGAAAATCTTGTCTTGAAGGAGATTAGCTGCATTTCAACTGAAGTGTGGGAGGCTGGAGATTTTTTCTTAAATGTCAGTCAAAAGAAAATGTCCATGAGGCACATCTTCCTCAGATTACTGCAGAGCGTGCTGTCAGTAGGCAGTACAACTAAATCTGGTTGACAGTTGACATTTCTGAGGTTTCTTTCCCACAATCCTCTGTTTTTCCTCCCCAACGAGGAGAAGAAGATGATGGAAAATAAAACCTGAAAAGTTGAAAAGCGTGCCATCACTTCATGAAGTCTATCTTCATGAAGAGCTTTAGCTGCTCTTCTTGACTTTTCCTCCTCCTCTGCATGTCTGATGCTGCAAACCTTCTGGTTCTTCTCTCCTCTATAAAACTCCTCTCGCCCTGATCTGCTGAGCTCGCTTTCAGGACTTACGTCAGGCGGAGCCAGGAGAGAGGTCAGGGCAGACGGAAAAGTCCTCGTTTGTAGAAATTTAGACACACAAACTTCATACCTGTTGGCCTTTTAATCATTTATTTGAAGCAATTTGTTCTAACACAACAACTGAGTGCATGAGTCTAAATTTGTTGTTATTTTTCTTTCATCCACAAAAACAGTTTACTCAGGCTCAACTATGTATAAATACTGTCACTAAAATTAAATTTATTCCAAGTCTGGGTGGATATTTGACCACTTTTAGTTTGCTTCCTTGGCCCAGACCCAAACAACAGATCGAGGAACAAATGCCGTCATGATTGAGAGGAAGAGCGATGTCTGGGCGAGGCTTCCATCCATCCATCCATCCATCCATCCATCCATCCATCCATCCATCCATCCATCCATCCATCCATCCATCCATCCATCCATCCATCCATCCATCCATCCATCAGCTAGATGGTTGAACTATTACTACCCTACAGGACAACCATCTTGAGGCATTTCCTCAGTGGTTTTGGGATCTATAAAGCATCTATAAATCTGCTAACTCTAAGCTTCTGAAGTGACCTCAGCATGAACTATTTTGGTAAATTCTGCATTATATTTAAAAGTCGGGGTCCACACCAGGAAACCAACCAGTTTGAATGATCTTGACCAATTCTGCAGAGAAGAGCGGCCAAATCCAGCTATTATACCCGTATTATACCCGTAGAAGTCCAGTTACCATTTAAAACTTGTGCAGCAAAGAGTTAACTAGCTAAGGGCCAGTTGTTGTCGTATGATCCAGTAAAATATGAAAATTAATGTGACATTCATTCCTACAGTGGGTGTGTTTATCACCCACAGTCCCACTAACCTCTTTTCTATTGTTCCTTTCTTTTCCACCTCCTTCTTCGGCTTTTTCGATTTCTTTTCGGGTGAAAACTCCTAAGAAAGATTTGCATCAAGCAACATTTAAAGGCACAGAATTGAACCTCGGTCTGAACGCCATGAATGATGGAGCAGAGCAAAGACCTGGAAGTGAGGCCAGTCGGTGGGCATGCCGGGCCCGTGGGTGTTTTTCCACCAGCGGAGGTCGTCTTGGTCATCGATGCCCATCAGGGTGTTGTGGAGCTCATTGTAGACGGCCCTCACACTAAGTGACAACGGGGGGAGAAGAATGGATTAAATCAGGACTTTATAATATCTCTCATCATCTCTACCCTGCAGCTGTGGCAGATGTTTGAGAAGTAATTAAATGGCTGTTGTATTTGTGATTTTCCATTAATAGACTTGATAAGAGTCACCCAAGAAACACGCGTGCAATAATATGTAGGGGAGCAATTTTAGGGTGTAATTAAGTTAGGTCTAACGTCTAACCTGGGGAGAGACGAGGCAGAGCGATCACATCTGCACGCTGCAGTGCATTAGCGGATGTTTTTAATCACGAGCAGCACAGAAGCAGAATCCTTCACCGTCACCACACACCACCAGCAGCGCGTTGCAGCTCACCTCTCGTTGTTGGTGACGTCCAGGTGTTTGTGGATGGACAGGAAGGCCTCCTTGAGAAACACAATCCTCCGTCGCTCCTCGTCCTGGGATTGGTCGAAAACGGACTCCATCTCCTCCATGTAGCGAGGAACGTAGCGGTTCACCTCCTCCAGGACCTTCTCGTAGCGAGCGCGGACCTGCAGCAGCACAGACCAAACATCTGGAGATCTTTTCTCTCGTTACAGTGACACCAACATTTTGGACTTTTTCACACCATTTTCTCTCTTCTCTCCTTATTTCACCTGACATCCTGCACACACAGCAATCTAGTTTCAGATGCAGGTCAGTTAAGATTGTCCAAATTATTTCTAGTCTCTGAATGCAAAAATATTTTTTAAGGAAGGTTGTTTTTTTATCCCTAACCCACCGTTTTGGAAAGAGGTGTCATGGCTTTGCAGGCTTATGATGGGTTAACCCAACCCACCTGCGTTAACTAGAGGTACACCTATGGATGCATTTTAAGGCCAAACCTTCAACACATTGCTGTTAATAACAATTTATTCACAGAAGTTTTTAAAAAATATTATATTTTCAATGTATTGCTGCTGCGTAAACATGGCCTGAGACACATTTCTAAATTACGTGGACAGCGTGGTTCATACAGAGTTTATTGTTTGATCACTGATGAGTGATTAACGTAATATCTTGTTTCTACTTTAACTAGAATGGCAAAAATAGTTAAACAAACCTAATAGAAATGAAATACAGACCTGACATTCCCACTGCTGTGGGCAAAAAGCTGTGGATCTACATTAACACGAATATTTTGATTATATTTAGGATTATCTGATCCTCTAAATCAACAGGAAACCACTTTGGACACCAAATAATAGAAAAATGAGACTCCTCTGTTAGAACTATCACAGAACAAAAGTGTTTACATGTTGCCTCTTATTCAGCCATTAGTGCTTGTTAGTGTGGGAGCTCTTGATTTGCTGTTAGGAACCATTTTTATTGTCTGGTGGGAGTTGCTGATTGAACCCCCGCCTGTGAAATCAATGGACAACCTGCTGTCCTTCCTCAGCTTTAATCGCATCAGCGTTCACAGAAAACAGCCGTGTATATTTAACGCCACACGACAACGCTGACTTTTCCATGGAGCAGCTAAATGAGTGGAACAGACGGGGAGGAATCCCATTTTAAACGACATTTAAACGACATTGTTCCTCACCTTCTCAGCCTCCTGCTGGGCCACTTGTCTCTCCTCCTGGATCTTCTTCTGCTTGTCGATGGAAACGTCTGGGTTTCCCTGAGCATGCAGGTCTCTCTCCTTAGCGGCGTGCTCCTTACGGCTCACCTTATGGTACGCCCTTCTAGCTTTGTCCAACTATGGAAAAACACACAATATTTGCTCCGTGGACATAAATTCTTGGTCTAAATGAGTTTTTAAATCATAGATTTTATAGCAAACCCTTTGAATGCACGCTTTCTGTCCACAGAACTTATTTTGGAAATCTAGATTTATGGTTTTAATCAAATATATATGAAAAACCTGACTTTGTGTGGTTCCTTTTAATTCCCAAACACAGCAATAGGCATGTCAGAATAATTTTAAGCATGTGTCCTTTAGCCAGCTTTAGTTTAACAATAAGGTTAGATGGGTCCATAAAGCCCAAAGCCTTGTTTATAAGAGAGCCGATCTGGACAAGAAGAGAAATAAAGGTTATAAAATTATTGCTAATAGCAGAATATTTTTAAATTAATATATACAAAAGTTTGATATCTGTAATTATAAAAATCAGTTTGAAGATTATCCTGCATCACACCTTTTTCAGCAATAACCGTGGGGTCGTTACCTGATGGACAACCTCAGCTGGGATTATTCTAACTCATAGGGGCCCTATATATGAATTTAACTGGGTTTTAAATCCTGAAGAAGATACTAAAGTTTTAGGCATCAAGCCTGGTTGAGTAACAAACATCTCTCTTTAAATTCTATAAAGACAAAACAGACTATTTTTTTAGAAGAAATAATAAATCATATATTAGGCAATTTATTCAGTCTGGATGAATACATTCTGATCCAGAATCAGCTCTGATATGTTAACCAAAGGCTGATCTATTAATGCTCAGAGTAATGTCTAAACCATTAATAACCTTTTTATGGTCTAAACCATTATTGACCTTTTTTTTCTAAACCCAATTTTATTACATTAATTGATTCCCAAAAGGGTGAAATTTCCTGCAAATTTTCCTCTCAGATACATTGACATGTGTCAGAGAGAAATTAATAGTAGAAAGAGGCAGCTTTAGAAAAGATGTATTGGGTGATCTCATGACCACTGAAAGAGAAAACGAGATGATTAGAGGGTAATTAATACATAAAGGTAATCAGTTATGTAAGTGGGAGCAATATCCTTTACACCAGTTTGGATGATTTAACGATAAATTGCAAAGGCCAACTTTTTATAAGAGGCCAAACTCATGATTACATGAGGTAAAAAAAGATTAGAGTAATTTACAGGGCAAATATACATTAGTGCTGCTTAATAACACGAATTGCAAATGTTAATTATGACTTCATGGATTCAACCTGAATAGAATGATTGAAGCAGAAAAAGATTTTGTTAAAGAAAATAATAATTATCTCATATGTAAAATACTGCTATTATTAACCTTCGATGCTCTCTATTGCAACAGAAACACTTTTCAGTTGAATATTACCTTTTTAAGCCGTTTGGCCCAGGGCTTCTGAGCCCGTGCAAACCCCATCTCAATGTCCTGGGACTCCTTGAAGCCTCCAAATAACTTCTTGTGAAAGGTGTCCTTCTGCCAGGTCCTGACCCGGTCTGCATCTTCCGATACCAGGGAGCGACAGATGGAGGCGTGCAAAGAAGCCAGCCGGTCAGCGGAGGACAGGAAACACTGCCAAGCTTTTAGTAGAGACCCATACAGAGGACCTGATGGAGGAACAGGAGGCAAAAGAGCCTGTTTTTTTATTTCTTTTTCATTTTTTATGTATTTTACTATCTGTACTGCAGCGACGACACTAACTGGAGTCCACCACTGGTTTCCACTTGTTGCTCCATTCGTTGAGCTGCTGAGCGTACTGCCTCTCCAAGCGGGCTCTCTCCTGGAAGCACGCCACGATGTCGTTACAGGCCTGAAAGGCGTCTTCAGTGCGCTTCACCGTGCAGTGATAGTTTCCAGGCTGTCACGATGCAAACAGGCAGGAAAAGGGAAGGTTCAAAGGATGTAAATAGGATGTAGCTATCAGCAAAAGTCAAACTGGGCCAAAACTACTGTTTTTAACCGTACACGATGCATTTAAAGTGCCACAGCAGCTGCTGCATACAACACTGATAATGTAATAGGCTGCTAATTTAAAACACAACACTATTAAACATGGACTAAAACTGAAATAATTAAGTTACAACTTAAAATCTTACTGCACAAATAAGACTAGTAACATCCTTCATCTCTGATCATTTTATTGATCTGAAATTAAAGTGACAACCACATGATTATGTATGAAGTGGGAGTGAAGAAGTTTGTCTTCTTCCCACTCCTTTTGGAGCTAAATATGTCTTTCTTGTTTACGTATAAATGCAGTATTATGTTAAAAAAATTAACTGGATGTGTATTTCTTGCACTTATTTGTATATATATATATATATATATATATATATATATATATATATATATATATATATATAGATATATAGATATATAGATATAGATATATATCTATATATATATATATAGATATATATACACCCTTTTACACAGTTTGGGGTATAACATGCATTTATTTGTTTAGTGTTTTTTATAGCTCGAAAATGAAGCTGCAAACCAATAAATCGTCTTATCTGAACACAGGTTTTTAGAACTGTAAAACCTAGAATGACTCAAGAAAGTGATAAGTAGATTTATAGTATATTTTATTTCTCCCTGACGAATCGCCTGAAGAAAAAGTCAACATTTTTGGTCTACGTATGCTGTTAATGTTTGTATCCTATTTATTTACTCAGGGTCAGCTCGTTGTTGCTCAACTTAAATAAATTAAACATCAATAAACTGATATAATCCAAGTCATATATATTAAGTCATATATATATTAAGATAAGATAGAATAAAATAAAAGTAAGATAAACAATGTCAAAAAAGACCACCTTAGCTAAATTAAGCTACAAGAAACAAATAAAGACTAAAGCAAGAAAAATCATGCAAATCTAAAAAAATTAAGTTGAGGTAATTCCAAAAAAGTTAAAAAACAAAACAACTGGACTTTTGTCTGAGGTGAGCGCCACAAAAACAAGCTAAAATAAAGGTTGAACTAAAATACATGTAACCAAGATAAGAACTACACTAAGTTAAACTATGATAAATTGAGACAATTCAACGCAGTCTGTAGTTACCAACGGTAAAATAAGCTATAATCAATCATTTCGGCTGAATTAAGATAAACTGACACAAACTAATTTAATAAGATAAGCTTAAATCAGAAAATAAATCTAAGACAATATGAGATAAACTAAATTAAGCTAAGCTAAAATCAGCTAAATTAATCTATGCTAAATTTAGCTAAAGACAACTAAGCTAAGCTAAGCTAAGCTAAGATCAAATCAGCTAAATCAAGCCAAGCTAAAATCAAGCAAGTTAAACTAAAATAAACTAAGTTAAAAGAAGATGAGTCATCCACGTCTGCACCAATCAAAGCTAAAATAAGCTTAAACAAACTTAGATTAACAAAGATAAACCATGATAAAAAAGTTAAGATGAGCTAAATTAAAGCTAGCCAAAGAAGAGAAGATTAGCTAAACCAAGATAAGCTAAGACAGGGAAGCAGTCTTAGCTTATCTCCATGCAGGTCTTTCTGCATGGAGTTTGCATTATTGTCTCTGTGCATTCCTGGATCCTCTCCAGGTACTCCAGCCCCCCCCCCCCCCCCCCCCCCCCCCTCCACCCCAAAAAGCACAACTGTTGGGTTAATTGATGTCTCTAAGCTGCCTTTAGGTATGAATGGTTGTATGTTGACCTTGTGACAACGATTTAAAATATTTTTTACTGGTTGTTTTAATGAGTTGAGTCCCACTGTGTAGTCATTATTGTAATTTGATAATAAATGTCTTCTTGCCATCAATGGAAAAGATCTTTTCATAAATCTGTAATTTCTGCTAAGAGTTCTTCTCCATCACGTCTCATTTATAATATGATCTATATTTCATATAAAGGTGTGTTAGTGCTGCAGCCATATGGAGCCATGCCACCTGCCACAGGTGACTTCTTAACCTCATCATGTTTCCTGTGGTAAGCTGACCAGCAGCAGCCCTGTGTGGCTGCTGGCCGTACGCAGTGAGGAGAGAAGGCAGCAGAGGCCCAGACCTGAGTGCAATAACATATCCACAGCAAGTCTGTTGTTTGTGGATGTGGAATTTGGAAATATCTGCTATTTTCCTGGCAGCCGCCGTCAGCTCCGGCTCTGCTGTGCTCTTCTCTTTCTGTCAGGCTCTTTTTGTAACTGACATGAGTAGACAGCTGGTTAAAAGACACCTCGAACCGCGGGCTGTCACAGTGTGTTAAATCATTGCAGGCAGTGCACTTCATGCAAATACCACCGGGTACGGAGCATGAGGGTTCTCCTCTCAGAGCTGACTGCTGTACTAGTCCAGCAGATGTTACTAATCACACCAATGATGGAGCTCCTGTTAGTGGCGTTGTACACGTTGGCACACACAAAGACCTGCGGCTAATAATAGAGCCCATGTTGTGTTCCAGCCATGTAAAACAACTCTAAATATGTCTGCAAAGATAAAATACACTCCTTTTTCTGTTTTAGTTATCTATATCTGCTTTTTTAAGGCTGTATTTAATCATTTATGTCTATTCTAGACAAGTTCTCATTCTCGTTATTTACAGCTGCATTCTGTGATACACTAGAGTGAATTAATGCCAAAGCATTATAAAGCTATGTTAGCAATCATTGTGTTTTTTAATGGAATAACATAGCGGTACTCGTTTTTATGCCCTAATTAGAACCATTTGGGGTCTTTTACATCTATGTCCTCCCTGTTCCCCCCCCCCCCTCCTCTGCCCTGCGTTACTCTTTCTTTTTCCCTGCGTCTGTTGTGGTTTCCAGCAACTCTCCTTTTCTCGTCTGTGAATTAAGCAGAAACAGCTGAGGAATCCGCTTTGAGGCCAACAGCAGCGCTGCAGAGACCCAGTTGGCCGATCTCTGAGGCAGATCTAATTCTGCTACTCAGCCAACAAAGAGACGTATCAAAGAGAGAGGGCCGTGAGCGTCACATTTCACATCCCGTTTATTATTAGACAACACAGTGCCGGAACTTAGAGTGTTAAACATTGTTGTCAATTGGTGCAGCAATTGGAATTTATAATCCATTTTTTTTTTCAAAATGTTGCTTGAGAAATCTTTTTTTTGTGTTGATTTTTTTGCTTTTTATAAAAAATATCCAAAAATGCATACATTTGCAAACCAAAGAGTCGTAGGTTTGATTAACCATAAAAATTTAAGCACAAGCTTTTTCATCAATATTTTTATAAATATATATATATATTTATTCCTATCATGCAAAATATAGTTAAAGAGACTGTATATTAAAAATATAGTTTAAAATCTGTTATCCAAAGTTTTACAAAAGCCTAAATTCATGTAGGCTTAATGGATCCAAATCCAAACCGCCCCTCATTTCTTTATTTAATATTTCGTAGTTGTCAACAGTTCTTGTTTTCTAAAGAGCTTTTCTAAGTTCTCTTTGGACTTTGGTGGCGGGTCAGATGGGGAAATACTTTCTGGAGAGGAAATAAAAATCAGGAGTTGCTCTTTTGGAATCTTCTTTTTGGAGCTAAAATATTTCCTCTCTGTCAACCTGTGCTATCCCCAGTGTTTTCCTCCATTCAGTAAATGAATTCTGCTTTCCTTTTATTTTGACAGGCAGCTTCATGGGTCAAACGTTCCTATTTTAAAATTTTTATGTATGAAGGATTAATAGATCAGAATATAATACATTTTAAAAAGAATCCCCTGTGAGACACGTTGGCTAATCGTTGCCCAGGGTGTCACTACTTGGGGGATTGGAGGGGGGGGGGGGGGGGGGGGGGGGGGGGGGGGGGGGGCATTGGACACAAAAAATAAACACGTCCCTTCTGTCAGGAGTTTTTCCCAAGTCCCAAAAACAGCAATCATCAAACCACTGCTGAAAAAGAACAATTTAGACAAACTTCTCCAGAACTACAGGCCCATCTCAAACCTCCTTTATCAGTAGATTATAGAAAAAGCTGAGTTTCAACAATTAAACACCTTCTTAACAACGACCAGCCGCTTTGATGTTTTCCAGTCAGGTTTCCTCACCACAGTACAGAGACCGCCCTGATCAAGGTGCTGGTTCTGTTGGACCTCAGAACCACAGTGCTGGTTCTGATGGACCTCAGTGCAGCATTGATACTGTGGATCACTCCATCCTGTTAGAACATCTGGAGAACTGGGTCGGCCTCTCTGCTACAGCTCTCCACTGGTTTAAATCCTACTTAAAGGACTTTTAGTGTCAGCAGGTAACTTTACATCAGAGACGACATAAATCACATGTGGGGTTCTCCAAGGTTCCATCCTGGGTTCCTCCTGTTCTAGATCTACATGCTCCTCTAGCTCAGATCATAAACATCATCAGCTACCATCACTATGCAGACGACACACAGCTCTACATCATCATGTCACCAGGTGACTATGAACCAGTTCAGCCTCTGAGGAAATAGAAGAAATCGATGCAGGAGGAGACAAAATGTTCTTTAACTGAATAAAAACTAAAGTGAAGGAATAATTTCTGGACCAATAGAGGAGAGATCCAGAGTTAGCTCACAGCTTCAGCTGCTTCAGCTAGGAACCACTGATCAGGCCTGAAACCTGGGAGTAGTGATGGACTCAGACCTGAACCTCCATCTGAAGACAAAGTGGACCTTCTAGAACCTGGAGAACATTTCCAGGATTAAAGGACTGATGTCTCAGCAGGATCTGGAGAAACGAATCCATGTTTATCTTTAGTAGAACTGATCACTGAGAAGTGAAGTCCTCACTAAGACTAAGAACGTAGAGAACATGGACCCGGTTCTGAAGTCCTCACTAAGACTAAGAACATAGAGAACATGGACCCGGTTCTGAAGTCCTCACTAAGACTAAGAACGTAGAGAACATGGACCCGGTTCTGAAGTCCTCACTAAGACTAAGAACGTAGAGAACATGGACCCGGTTCTGAAGTCCTCACTAAGACTAAGAACGTAGAGAACATGGACCCGGTTCTGAAGTCCTTCCACTAAGACTAAGAACGTAGAGAACATGGACCCGGTTCTGAAGTCCTCACTAAGACTAAGAACGTAGAGAACATGGACCCGGTTCTGAAGTCCTCACTAAGACTAAGAACGTAGAGAACATGGACCCGGTTCTGAAGTCCTCACTAAGACTAAGAACGTAGAGAACATGGACCCGGTTCTAAAGTCCTTCCACTAAGACTAAGAACGTAGAGAACATGGACCCGGTTCTGAAGTCCTTCCACTAAGACTAAGAACGTAGAGAACATGGACCCGGTTCTGAAGTCCTCACTAAGACTAAGAACGTAGAGAACATGGACCCGGTTCTGAAGTCCTTCCACTAAGACTAAGAACGTAGAGAACATGGACCCGGTTCTGAAGTCCTCACTAAGACGAAGAACGTAGAGAACATGGACCCGGTTCTGAAGTCCTCACTAAGACTAAGAACGTAGAGAACATGGACCCGGTTCTGAAGTCCTCACTAAGACTAAGAACGTAGAGAACATGGACCCGGTTCTAAAGTCCTTCCATGGCTCCCTGGATCTCAGAGAATAGACTTTAAAATCCTTCTGTTAGTCTATAAATCCCTGAATTAGCACCTAAATCCATCACAGACTTGTTATCAGGGCATCAACCCTCCAGACCACTAAGGTCTTCTGGCTCCAGCCTGCTCTGCAGAACCAGAACCAGAACCAGACATGGAGAAGCAGCATTTAGTTCCTATGCTCCACTGATCTGGAACAAACTCCCAGAAAATTGTAAAAAAGCTGAAAGCCTGAGTTCCTCTAAATCTAGATTAAAACCACATTAGTTTAGAGTTGCCTTTAAATGATAATGTTAAAGTTTGTGGTCCAACTCGTCTTTACCTGCTGCTACTGTTCCACTGCAAAGTGCTTTCTTCTCTAATGTTTTCTTCTCTTTGTTCTGTCCATGTTCAGCACTTTGAATTATCTTGTTGGTTAAATGTGCTACAAATAAACGCGCCTTGCCACGACCACTCTGGTGCATTCTAGAACTTCTTTGGCATTTCCAGTCAATTCAAAGTCTAAGCTCTATCATAATTATTGCTGTACATGCAGCAGTCTACCAACGGGCTATTTCACTGTTTCTGCACAATCAGAACTGCATTTCTTAGTTCTCTCCTGTTCTGTGTATTTCAGTGTTAGTCCTTGGCTTTGGTTGGTTGGATCATCTGTTCATTTTCTCCTGTGTCCAATATTTAACCTTCCCCCAGTTCCCTGCTCAGATTCTCCCTGAGCTGCTCTGCATTCTGTTAATTATAGTCTCCTGGTTTCCATGTTTCTCAGCACATCTCCACAGTATTAAAGTCTCCTAGAGTCTGTCGTTATCTGCTGGATCCCACTGTCGCCCTGGTTCCTGTCTGTTTCCTTCTTGCTCTGCCAGTTTTCAGTTTCAACTTTAAATACGAGCTCCGTCCTCTATCCTGTTGCCATTTGGGTCCTTCTCAACACTCACTAAACCAAAAGACAGTCTGGGTGGAACGAAGGGCTCATGCTACTCACACAAGATACGAGTGGGTAAAAAAAAAAAAAAACAGCCAAAATTTAATGAAAAGTTTTGAAGACTCATGGAGAGCTATTGAGAGTGACTTTAGAAATGTGAAACAGAGGAGACCACGTCTGCAGCGTAATGGCAGCCAGGCCGTAAGCGTGGCAGCGTGATGACAGACAGGAAGTGGTGCAGAAACACAGAAACACAGCAGGACGCTTCCTAAATTACAGGAGGAGAGAGATCAAAGTGGGACTGCCCAGCAGAAAACAACATGCCAGCTGGACTTTTAGCAACTTGTAGCTAAAATCTGTTTTTTTTTTAAAAAATACAGATATTATAGAAATAAAGTGCTATTGTCCCAATTAAATGTTTCAGATCACCACCAATGTGAAAAATTATCTGCCTCCTAAACTTAATAGGTGGTTGTTTCACCCAAGGCAGCAACAACAGCCTTTTACATCACTGTGGGGGGAGGGGGGGGGGGGAGGGGGGGGGGGAGGGGGGGGGGGGGGGATTATGGCTCATTCTTTTTGTGCTGAATTGTTTTACATCGGCCACTTCAGACGGTGTTAAAGCACAAATGGCCTATTTAAGGTCATGGCACAAGCGTCTGAATTGGATCGAAGCCCGGATGTTGACTAGACCACTTGAAAACCTCGTTACTGATTTCTGAAGCATTCAGAGGTGGAGCTGCTGGTTTGTTTTGGATCGCTGGTCTTTTTCCACAGCACTGCACCTCTCTGAACAACTAGTTCAAGCATGTAACTTTTGCTTTCTCTTACAGGAAACACTGAAAATTTAAAATTGTGCTTAAATGCAACAATGCTGCAGGTTAAAAGCTTTGCAGTGCTTTTACATCCAAATAAGGCAGATAAGAACAGCAGGTAGTTACTGCTGACATCTAAAACTGAAAGTAAAGACTTTTTTCTGAAGGTCTGCGCCCTGAGCAACAAAACTATTTGCTCTGTTTTGACTGGAAGTAACGTAGCCTTCAGCTGAAGAAAGGGAAGCCATATCTCCCGTTTCACAGTGCACATACCATCCAGAAGCTGCGCTGGGTGACATCCTCAGGATTGCTTTCTGTTGACGACGTCGACATTGTGTTCCCTGAGAAAGGAAAGCATCGCTGATTAGTTTTCTGCTACCTGACCTTGCTATTAACTGAAATGTTCCTACTCACACATGAGCACTTTTACATTAAACTAATACAGTTTTATACTCTACAAAATAAAACCTGAACATTACTAATTAAAAAAGGGTGTTTTTTTAATTCATTTTAATAATTCTCAAGTTTTAAAATGTAGCTTTATAACTGTATGGCAAGTCATATGTGTATTTACTCAATATCCTTGGTGTCATTTCTGTCTGCTAACGCCATTAACGAGTTACACAGGCTAGATCAATATTTTACTGCTCTGGTTCAAAAACCAGACGTACAACTAATATATTTGTCTAGCTAGTCTGAGCTAAAGTAACTGTTTAGCCAAAAGGGTAATAGTCTAGTCTAGTAGCACAAAGGTCTGAAATATGCTAGTTAAAATACTAACTAGCATATTTCAGACTCTAGTAGTTAACACGTAGTTGTAACTAGTCAATTAGTAAGTATTTTTTTGAATGTAGTTTCTTGCCGACATTTTTCAACTTCATTAAACAGTTGAATTCATTATTCAATATTCATATTCAATTTCATATTGATGAAAGTTTGAACAAATGTCTAACTCATGAATTAATAGAAAACAATTATTCCCTATGTGAAATATATTGAAGTAAATACCCAAACAGCTTGCCGTACAGCTCTGTCTCTCTTTAACACTTTTACACATGCAGTAACTCTGAAACCTCTCTCTACAGAGGCAGCCAGGGCGAACAGCAACTGGTGCAGCTCCGTTCCTCCCTGCACCAGGGAGGCAGTGATAGCTCACATTCAGCTCACAGAGCAGTGCTGCCTGTCAGCGCTGATGAGAGAAAACACAGCTGCTGGAACACATGTCAGTGCCTGGGTCGTATAATGGAGGTCCTGCGCGCTCAATAAAGAGCAGCAACCGTTGCTGGAAGTTGATTTGCCTTGTAAATTTGAAGCCGAAGGCCAGGCTTACGGTAAACAGAGGCCTGCTAGTAATGAGCTCTGACGACTTACAGTGAGAGAGAGAGAGAGAGAGAGAGAGAGAGAGAGAGAGAGAGAGAGAGAGAGAGAGAGAGAGAGAGAGAGAGAGAGAGAGAGAGAGAGAGAGAGAGAGAGAGAGAGAGAGAGACGTGTGCTCCCAGCTTTGCAACATGAGCCATCCAAAAATAAATTAGAGCTATGACTAAACTCTCCCCGTATTTCATAGTCACTTATTTACTCTGGTGGTGCACATGTCTGTTCTTCTACAAACACGAAAAACTGTTTTTTTTGTACAGGTATGGTGTATTTACAGCATGCATGAAGATAGAGAAGTTAGATTAGGTCCAAATAAATAAACTGCTCAGAAAAATAAAGTAACTGTAAGTCAGTCATACTTGTGTGAAATCAAAGTGTCCACTTCAGAAGCAGCACTGACTGCCCACCAGCTTCACCTGCTGCTCAGTGAACAGAATACACACCAGGTGGAAACTACAGGCAGGTAGCCACTTTAACTTTGGCTCCAAATCCAGACCTCCATGGGTTAATAAATTAGATTTCCATTAATGATCTTTGTGTGATTTTGTTGTCAGCACATTAAACTGTGTAAAGAACAAAGTGTTTAATAAGAACCTTTCATTGATTGAGCTCTAGGATGGGTTATTCTAGTGAACTCTGTGGTGTTTTGGTTTGTAAGGGAACTCCTTAATGCAACAAGTGGTAACCAAAGAGGTGTTATACGGTTAAGAGGCAGTGATTCACACTCACTAAACAAAGGTTGTGATTGAGGCTCTCTAGATTCTTCTAAATTACATAAAAGCACTTGAAGGACTCGTTTCTTTCTTGCAGTCATTGAACAGCAACTACAACAGGAAAAGGCATCTTGATTCAGGACTCCTGTTTATCTCCAACATCTCAGATGGTAAAAGGCTTTAGAAATGCATCTGTTGTCTTTGTGAATTTAGTTTTCACATGATCAGTGCTTTTAAAGGCGTCTTCAGGCGTAGACCTAAATGCTTCCCATCAGTGCTTTTGCTAAAATTACAGTATTCTAAAACGCTAAACTAAAAGGACAATGTAAAGCATTCAAACTCTGCACAATCAAAAGTAGCACCTTGGCTTTTAGTCTCTCTTTTTCTCTATTATGAGAAGTAAAAGAGATATTTGACAAATAAAGCCTGTTTCACCACTAACTACCTCACCTGGGCATGGACCAGTATTTGATTTGTTTTTCTGTATCAACTCAAAGAGCTAAAACAAAAGTTTCTACCATAATGTTGTCACTGCTTTAACTCACTAACTCTGTTATAAAGGGGACATGTGGTGCTTTTTATCGCCTCCCTTTTCACCCTGAAATCATTAAGTTATGTTCAATATAAAGTGGAATTAAATGCTTTGGTCTGAATTCTTTGTAATTGTTGCTCCACGGTCCCTCCTTTATCCCTGATCTCAGGTGCGTCTCAGAACAACTCGTTGTGGCGCTGTCTCTTTAAATCTAAAGAAAGCACTTTTTCTCTCCAGGTCGTCCCACTCAACCCGTTTGGACATTTTTATAGTATCCCAGGAGACGGTGTGGGTTTGCACACCCAACAACCAAACATTTTCACCTGCAGCTTCAGCATCCCTTAGCCTGGAATACAACATTGCAGGAGAAAAATGGAAATGTCAGATTTAAAATTCCTTAGCTTAAAGTCCAAGACAGGCCCCCTTCAAATTGTCTGCATTCCTACAGACTCCAAATATAAAACAGAATGTATTTAAGGGACTAAAAGGTGATTTTTTTAATTTGTCCCTTTTAAAAATGTTTTTTTTTTTTTCAGGAGTGGAATGTCTGAGAAAATACTCATATAAATGTTATTATAAATATGATGGCTGCACTGTGTTACAGGGATCAGTAACAGTGGAGTTGTGTTCTCCCTGTGCATGCACATGTGTTTGTTTGTCCGGGGTGTCGCTGTGTTGCCCTCTGATGGACTACCCCCCCCTCCACCTGTTAACTTTGAGAGATACACACCTGCACCCTCATGCCAAGGAATTGTGCAAAGACAAATGGTTATAATCAATGGACGGATGGACGGATGGTTGTCTTGTCTTTCCTACTAACAACTTGTGGCCTGTGGGATCTCTACGGATCTGAAGCAACTCCTCAGCAGCTCTGTAAGGGTGCAGGTCAGGTCCACTGTCCAAAGACCTGGCTGAAGGTCCTCCTGCTCCTCTTGTCTCTGAGGTCAGTCTGAGCTTCCTTACCAACACGTTTGCATGACTAATGAAGTAAATTGGTATTTTACAGGTTAAACTGCATGTCCAGCTGCTTTTATGCTGTCTGAATGACACAGAAGGTTGTTTTTGAAGAACAGGCTGGTCTTGTGTTCTCAGAGTGGGATTCATCGTCATGTGAAAACAGAACCTTCTCCAGTTTAATATTAAAGCAGCGGTTATGCCTTCCGGTGTTTCCAGCCCACAGTTGCTGGTGGAGCTGAGCTCCTCCCAGACACAGACGTCAATTCTTCCCAGTTTTTTCCTCCCCTTTGGGCTCAACAATTAGATCCAATGATTTCTCTCCACGTCTCGCTCGTTCGGGACATCACATGCTCCACGGGAGGACGCTGTCAGGGCTCGCTCTTCGCTGGCTTGGCTCTGCTGTGGGGGGGGGGGGTTTGCACAACGCAGAGATCTGCAGGAGGTCGCAGAAATAACCAGTGGCTTTCCTTTTAACCCCTGACCTTCACTTCCTGAATCCTTTCCCCACGCTGCTCGGCTCTCCTCGGGGCATTAAAGGCTTCTCAGAGGAACGTGAGGGTCATGGAGCTCTGCCCCTCGTCTTCCTCTCGCAGTTATGCAAAACTCTTCAGTAAAATTTACAGCAGCTTTTCGCTAACATTACAGAAGACGAACTGTTTCTCCCATGAGCAGAAAACAAAGTGAAATGTTCCCCTGGTAGGCCTCTCTCATATATCATTTTTGGCGGGTTCTCCTTGAATTGAAGTTTTTAGCCAAACTGCCATTATAAACAGAACATGATCGCTTTTCTTTGTGATATTAAAGACCCTCTAGGAGGAGGGGATCGGCCCAGATTTCATGATCTTGATGACTTTCCAGCAGAGACACGACCGTATTTTGTCATTTTTGCTTATCTATTTGCATTTTCTCCAACATATTCATCCCTGAATTGCAAACACGCTGCAGAAATGTAATATTCTTCATGCTTTTTGTTTCTGTTTGACTATAATAAAGATTCAAGACTTACCCCTGACTTTTTTATCCTCACTTTTTGCATGCCCAGATAGCGAACTTGCTTATCTACGGGGTTTTATTTTCCTTTATCTTCTTCTCCTTCAACAGTCCATTATGGATCCAGAAATGGCCAACTAAAAGTTTACACTTGGAGGAACAACTGACTGGCTCTGGAGCTCTGAGCAGTTGTCAGAGTCCATATGGAGCGCCCAGCCAAGCAAACTCTTCCACCTCTTGTGTCCTGGCTGGCTCACACACTCCCTCCTCCCTCTGTCCTCGTTTCATCTGTCACACATAACTCACACACACACACACACACACACACACACACACACACACACACACACACACACACACACACACACACACACACACACACACCGCATGCAGGAAATATATAGCAGCGAATGGAGAGCGGTAACAGGAGCCTCGTCACTCCAGCAGATCTCCTCCAAATGAAAACCATCTTAGCTCCTTACCTCTTTTAAGAAGATCTTCCTGCGGTCCCTTTTCTTCTTCTTCTCCTCCTCCTAGTGTCTCTGAAGCCTTCCTGCTCTCCTCCTAACCTCTCCTGCACCTCTTCTCGCTGTCTTGTCCTCTCAGCTCCTCCTCCTAACCCTCTCCAGCGTTGATTTTCCAGCCGTCCAGCACGCTGCTGCTCCTGCTCTCCCCCTTTCTTTGCCCCACTGTTTGTGTCAGATGCTTTTTCTTTTTCTTCTCCTCCCTTCTTCTCTTCCCTTCCCCCCTAAAATCTATCTCTCCTCCTTTTCTCACTAACACAGCGGCAGAAAACTTGTTCTCCTTTTGGTTGTACGTCACCACTTGTTGGACTCTCTGAGTCATGAACTTTGGGTGTTTGGGGCTGAAATGAGCTGAAACTGGGGACAGGTCTTGCATAACAAGGGAGCTTCCAGCAGAATTACACTTCTGTGGCATAGTGTGTCCCCTTACCCCCCCCCACAGATCCCTCTGGGACTTTTGGGAAGGCCGCCCCCTCACAGCTGGATGATGCGTCTGGTGTGTATAACTACGTGTGTCTGTGCAGCTTTAAAGTTAAGCGCCTCCAAACGAATAACTGCACACGCTCACATATTTCAGTGTTTGTGGCAATTAGTCATGAGACTTTGTCCTGCCAGGGCATGCCGTGTCGTAGAGCTCGCTAAAGCTGCACAACCTGCTCCCAGGAAGCCTATAATCAACTTTGGAGGGACGGCAGGAGTGGATAACAGCAACACTCTGATAAACGCTGCCGTAAACCATGAGACAGGAGAGAGAAGGTCATATTATTAATTCACACCGTCCTCCATGCTTATTGGCACCCGGGTTAACATGTTTGTTTTTGTTATTGCAGAACATTAAAGATCCTTAGAATGATCCCGCCTTTAATTTAAGTACATTTATTCTGAGTCTGACAGGGTTAATTGAACCGTCTCTGTGCTGACTTGGCCACATTTTGCATCAATAAAGGACCCACTAATGAGCATTTTCAGATTTTCATTTATCTGAACACGGACCTACAGCATCAGACCTCCTTCACCTTATTAAACAGTTGCCATGTCACGCCTATACCACATATTTATTCGTTATTTCATCCCAGACTCACGTCTTTGTCCCAGATCCAGCTGTTTTGGGTATTTTTGGTTGTTGCTCTGACTGTAGACAGCGGTAGCTTTTGCAGACTAGTTATTTTTTGCAGTGACATTTGAAACAGGTAGTCATGGATTACTAAGAAAAACACCCAAACTTTAGGTTTTAGCTACAGAAGATCTTCTTCATAATAATGATAATTATAATTACTATATTGTGCATGCTTGTTTTTCCTGTGTAGGACCAGCAATCTGTCCAGGGTGTACCTTCAAAACAGATGACATGCAAACACAAGCGAGTATAGACAATAAAAGGATGGATATTAATAATAATACTAGTAACAACAGCAAGTATATGATAGTTGTCATTAATTTTATAGAGGATGTCAGTATATGTGGGACTCGTGACTCAGTTCAGTTATTGCTCAGTTTTACCCCACCAAAATAAAAATAAAATACATTTATGTTGTGGTAAAACCTTCAATGTGAAAAATGATGATACTGTGATAAAGGCTGATTTATTTTAAGCTGCTATTTTTACACATATTTAGCTTGGGTGCCAGTAAGAGAGGAGAACACTAATATTAAACTTTCTGATCATTGGTACAGCTAAAATTTTCCATGGGGGGAGATATTATTGCTAGAACTTGGATGAAGGCCACAATAACCTGAAAGCGTGTGATGCAGATGAAAAATGTGATTTCACAAGAACGTCAAAGGACCACCTCTTTTTTTCTCTTAAGGATACAGATATTTTAGGGGAAAGCAGTTCAGGAAAGCACGGCAGTCTCTGCAATAAGGGATTGCTGCAGAGTAAGCTGCTGGTTGTAGTCGCCCAGCATGATGTTCAGATGTCACGCTGTCCTCAGGTTGGAGTCTCACTGACAAGAAGGTTTGGAACGTCCTGGAAAAGACACCGGTCCATCACAGCGCCGGCACAGACACATATGAAACTGTAGCTGAAAAAACATGAACAAAACGTCTCAGATCGTTTCACTCTCTTTTTATCATAGAACAATAATAGAGTCATTACCTTTTCTACAAAAAGTTGCTTCAGTTTTTATTTCATGCCTCATTACACCGACTGGATCATTTATATTCTCCCTTAAAGTCAATAACCTTGAAAGTATTTTTCTTTTATTTGCATTAATACTAATGGAAACAACTCGGATACATATAAAGTCTTGTTGAATGAATTAGCATGTTAATGAAGGCTTCAATAATTTAATCGAACTTAATTCACTAGGTGAAGCACATTAAATAGATTAATTACCCCTAGAATTATGTTTTTTAAACCTTTATTTGTCTATTAAAAATTATTTTCTGCTTACAGCTAATGAAAACACAACTCAGATCAGAATATTACATCATATTAAAACAAAATTAATATTTTTAATTCAGAAATGTGGACCTAATTAAAAGTATGTTTAATGCATTCTTAATGGTTACTTTAAAAGGTACTTTGAAGACAATTAGAATCAAAATGATTGAATAATAATGTATATTCGAGCGAGAGTGCCCTCTAGTGGTCAGGGTGAGACACGGTATGTCTTTTCTGGTGAAGGGGAATCTATCAGACTGGTACTACCAGCCTCAGGGCAACAAGGGACGATCTAACGATTTTTGCGTTGCCTCATATCTTTATTTCCATCTAGTGCCCACAATAAAGCATTCCAAGTAAAATCCAGACCTAAAACAAATAATTTGATCCAAAATCTGTATGTTCTGGCTTTCTAGAGCATAGGCTGTCACGTCTGTCCTGGTGCTCTGATGAATCCTTCTATCGAGAGAGAGAGAGAGAGAGAGAGAGAGAGAGAGAGAGAGAGAGAGAGAGAGAGAGAGAGAGAGAGAGAGAGAGAGAGAGAGAGAGATTATTTATTTACAGGAGCTGTGCCAATAACTGTAACTTTTTTTTTTCTCATGTTAAATTCAGAAGAGTATTTTTCATGTCATTTTTAGATTTCCCCTCCCGTCCAGCAGGGGGCGCTAACGCAGCGCCCCACACTGTGTGACTGTAGCCAGCGGTCACACTGCGCAGACTCCGGTCTGCTGCAGCAGTTGTTGCTGGGCGAGCGCGAGCAGCAGCAGAGCAGCGTGGGGAAACGTGGGGAGGAGGTTTATTTTTCACGCTGTTCGCCATGAGAAGGTGAGAAAAGCACACTTTGGTTAAACATGGTACGTTTTACCTCATCAGTACTGTGACGCGTTTTCAGCTAATTAACCTTATTCAAATTCTAAATTCAAACATCAGCTTTTGTCTAATCTCTCCCAATTCTAAGTGCTTCTATGGGTTATTCGATAGCCGACGTTAAATGGATGAAGCGTGGGTGTGGATTTAACCCTCTCCCGCTCACAGGGCTTATAATGACCGCCTTGAAAAAGTGAAATAATTACAATGCATAGAGGTTTTTCCCCCCAGGGAGGTCGGCTTGTTTCCACGTGGATACCACGTGTTTAGCATGGGCTGTTAGCATGCTAGCTAACAGCCCATGTCGGTAAAAAGCAAATGATTTTTAGTCTGTTGCTGTGAATTGTGCAGGTATTTAATTGTTTTAACCCTCCTGTGATGACCTGCACTGGGCTCTGAGTCTGCATGGAGACAGATGTGCACCTCTGGCCGTGACAAGCCAGAGTTTCTGAGGAAAAAACACTTTGAGTTAAAGTCTGGATGATGATGATACCTGTAGAGTTAACCTGTTCTCTTGTTTTTTTCTGTTTTAGGTCATGCAGAAAATGAAGGCGGACTCTGCAGAGGTGGGTGCACTTAATCTAATGAGAACCTGTTACCTTCTCCCCTGATGACCTGCACTGGGCTCTGAGTCTGCATGGAGACAGATGTGCACCTCTGGCCGTGACAAGCCAGAGTTTCTGAGGAGAAAAGGACTTGGTGATGACCACATTGTCATGACCTCAAACTAACACCTTTTTTTTTCTCTTCAGGTCTTGAATTACTCGTAAACGAGCAGAGAGCCGTGATTGATCAGGTTTGTGTTAAACTGGACATTAAATGCTGTGGATGTTTTCTTGTGATGTTTGCGCTGCGCTCAGAGGAATCAGTGCTGACAGAAGTGCAGCTCTGCTGTAAAAAGCAGAGTCTGAAGAGACAAACAGCATATTTTACCTTTTCATTATAAAATCCTAATAAAGTTGTTTAGCCTAACTTTTTTTTTTCTTTTTTAGGTGTTTTCCTGCAGATCTCATCGTCTCCCAGTTGTCTTCAGTTTCAAATGTTTCTGTAATTGCTGCTAATAAATAAAACTAATTAAAACTGTTGTCTGAGCGTGACATTCATAAATGCTGAAGTTAAATAATAATCTAAGGCCTGGGTCTCCTACTTGTGACTCTTTGTGTCTTCCACAATGATTAATAAAAATGTTGGCAAAAAATAATCTTTACATATAAATATGACAAAAGCAGGTTTTAGCTTTTTTCATGGAATAATTACATATCAATTTCTCAAACGTGAAAAGTTTTCTTTTGTAATATAAGTAACATCTTTTGAAGTCTTTTCATGGCATCAGATTAGACATTATGCCCCCCCTAAATATTCCATTGAAGAAATTGTACCCACCAGCTTTTATTTTTCTACAAAGGTTTTATACTTATTGAAACAGAAAATGATGGTTCTTTAAAAATAAAATTTCACTTTGAGTAGCTAGTTATTTTTCCCAAACTGCAACATCTGCTTAGCTGATGTAAAAATGGCTTTTTGGACTAAAGGTTGCAGATTCCTGATCTGAACACGACAGATTGCTGCCTAGAAACCACTAATTATATTTGTCTGGGCTATACACTAAGAACTAAGTTTATCTTTGCAAAATAACATTTCTACACAGGAGTGTTGGGTCATATTTTCTATACTAAATTTGAAAGTATTCACCATGATCAAACACCCCAGACTGACAAATCTGATGGGATGTCTGGTTTCAGTGAGGCTCGTATTTTAACCTTGACTAAACTAGAAACAGTTTGTTCATTAATCCTAATTTTCCTATGCAGACTTGCACACATTTGTTCACTGATATGAGACACTTAAGTTAAAATGTTTTTGGTTATAAAAAAAGCACTAAGCTGCTATGTTTGCAGACTTACCTGTATGTATCTGCAGCTTGAAGACCAGCGTTACCTGTTCAGGCTCAGAGAAACAAAACGTCACAGGAACACAATAAACTAGAGCTTTGTTTATCTTTATTATAATTCTAACAATTTATTATCTCTTAAAACATTTGAAATTCATATATGTTTATATGAATGTGTGTATATGCATTTCACATATACATATATATATTCTGTAATATACCTTTCTTCAGTTCATACTCCCATTGTCTTTAAAGATCTCTTAAAGGAAAAGAAATGCTTTCTATAGAGTCAGACCTATTCCCTCAGATTGTAACCTTTAAAACCCTGACAGCTGATATGTGACCACTCACTCGGTCATAAATACAAAATAAAGAAAAATCAGGAATATTTTCTTAAGAGTCACAAAACAAGAGAGATGAGTTCCTGTAAAGCTTAATTTACACTAGAAAACCCTTTTGTTATCAGATAGAAACACCTGGTTGTTGTTTTACAATAAAATCCTTTACTTTCACTAAAAATGTTGCTAGCAGCGTGTAATACGGCCAGAACCTTCAGGACTCATACATTTACTGACAGGGTGTGTAAGGGTGATCACAGGGTGTGTATGAGGTGTTATTGGTTAATATAATTAGAGGTTAGTAGTGATAATATCTGATGCTGAACATTCTTTTTCAGAATGAAAGGTACCTTGTAATTTCCTGGTTGGTGCCTGCAGGGTTTGCCAACAGGCAGGCTATGAGGTACCTATAGGTAGCCTGATACCTTACAACAACCAACAGGTAAACTGTAAATAACCTTTGCATATCTCCACAGGAGCCACAGTACCCTGTAAGGACTTTTATTTTTTAATCCCTCCCAGTCCGCTCTACTGTCCACTGGACCACAAACTGTTGGATAACTCCATTTGGTACCTGGCCAACAGGGTCAGTCAGATTCTGACAGCGATAGTAATATTCTCCGTCAGACTGCAGCACCAAACACATAAGCAGACGTGAAAGGCTGCAGTGCGAGGAGGGATCTGCTGTTTTTATCGTATCGATAATTTAGGCTTAGGGGACAAGGATTCAGTTCTTCTCTTCTCCAAGAAGGAAATGTATAAAGCAGCACTTTACCGCTCCTTAAAGGCAGGTTTAACCGAGGCGAATGCTTGCCAGCGATGCAATAAGGGAACTAAAACTAAGTACATTTTCTTGAAATGAGTACGTTTGTCCTTGATTTGAGCAGGTAAGTTTAAACGATCTGCCAACGGAATCAGATCTTTGCTCTCAAAATAGGAACAACTCGTCTCCATCTTATTTCAAGTGTAGTTTATCTATCTTATTGTAGGGGTCAAAATACTCATTCCAGTGGCGGATCATCTCATTTACCTGCTAAAACCAAGGACTAAGTTCCCTTGGTTTACTTTTAGTTCCATTTTTGCAGTGAAGAAGTCCAAAGGTACTCTCTAAGTATTAGGCATTTAGCCAATTGCATGCTGGGCACTACTACCCCTACAGGAGCGCAGTAAGCATCCAACAGGAAGACTGAGGGATCCTACAGGCTCCCCATAGGTAACCAACAGGGACTCTTTAATATCCTGTAAGTACTGTATGCATGTCCTGTAGGCACCGCCAAGGTTCTGGCCTGTATTAAACGTTGCTGCTCAAATTTCCAACAAGTGGTGTAAGGTGCTGATGACGGTGAGAGCGACAGGCGTGATCCGTTGGAGGATTTGCGAGTGAACGAAGAGATCACTAACAGTGGAAGATGCAGAGAAGGGGTCAAACTGTATAGAAAGCAGAACAGTTAAATAAATACATCTTCGTGATAAACATTATTTGGAAGACAGAGATTCTTTAGAACTTTTTTTTTCTTACATCTTAAACCGTGTTTAATGACCTTTATTTTCATCGTCCTTATTGCTATTTCCCTACGCATTCTGAGATAATCTCTTCTCGACCCTCCGCAGATACAAAAAAACTAATCACCGCTTTGAAGAAATGTGCAACAAGATTGCATGAAAAAACTAATTTTCCTGCAAAAATAGACTCAAAGATAGCAGAGGGCAGAGCGAGCCTTGTAAAAGAAGCAGTTTGATAAAAACGTCCGGCGAAACCAGCAGGAGAGGTGGAAAGCGTGAATTCACGAGAGAGCCCTTATATTCCATCTCGGAGGTTAAACGTGCCATGAAAGCTGAGCGGGAAGTAAAATGATTGTAGGGAATAAACATGGCACACATATCAGATAAGAGGGGCTATCTATTCTATGGGTTTAAATAAAAAAGACCCTTTTATTCATTGATATGTCCGGGGCGCCCCCAGAGCAACAGTTGCTACATTGTTACAGCATCTGAATAATAATCACTAGGTTTTACAGGAGAAACGCAAACTTTGAGGCTTTTAAAGTTACCGTGTTAATCTGAATAAAGCTGCACAGTCAAAACAAGGAGATAAAGGGAGAATATATTCATCGATGTGCTTCACATTATGTCTTTTTTTTCACGTAAAAACAACGTTGAGGATTCAGCATGCATCTTCACGCACGTACAGCCGAAGCATGAGCGCCACCTGAGCCCGCCGAGGAGGAGGCCGGGACTTCTCCCAGGCCGCAATAACAGTAAGGACGATGAAGAGTAGCAACAGATCTCGTCACATCAATGTCGGTGTTCCCCGTTTAAAGTTTAAAAACTGTAAGAACAATCGTAGTAATAAAATTCGATACAAGCGTTTGTCTTGGATGATCTCTATCTTTGTCGCCTCCTGGATTTCGTCGGAGGGGGGAAAGGAGGATCGGGAGGGAAAAGACGCAGGTAATGGCAGTTTTCTTTTTATTCTTCCCCTCCCCTCTCCTTTAATTAAAGTGTCCCCCCCCCAGAGGGTCTGAGCAGAGTTGTTCTCCGGAGGAAAAACTAAAATCCCTTGGAAGATTTCTCTTCTTGTTCTCTTGGATCCGGTGTAACAGTTGAAAGCACAGTCCGTCTCTTCCTGGCACAGGTATGTCTCGGGTCCCAGCGTGGACTTTGTGTCTCTATATATAAGCTGTTGAATAAACTCTGACACAAACACAGAGTGCTTGTGTTTATCTACATCTGGGTGTATGCATGCAGGCATGATAGCAGGAACACGGGTGCCTGACTGTGTGCATATCAGTCATTTATTCTTTTTATGATGTAGGTCTGGGCACTTATTTTTGCTACAAATTTGTGATACAGTGACCAGTCTGTCTGTACGTACGTCGTTATAAGATGATAAAGAGCAATTATCGACAAAAAAAAAAAAAAAATGAAACAAAAAAAAAATGCATTTGATCCCAATCGCAGGATCCGCCCTACCAGTGATGAGGTAAGAACAACAAGACATAACCAATCGCAGCCAGACACACACACAGCGAAGACACCGGTCATCCATCTGCTCCCCTTCAGAAAGACGAGGAAGCTGCTGAGGCGCAGTCATGGTGGCAGAACGTGAAGCCTCTGAGCTCCATGGATCAGGATGTGATCACATAAAACGATCTGGACTTTACCAGGTTCTGAAATTAGGCAACTCTAACCTCAGGTGGACAAAGCGTAAATGCTGTTAATTTAATTGAAGTGACGGAGCGATCATCATCGGTGTGACCGGTTCTGTTGGATGGCTGCTCTGGAGCACCAGGAGGAGACATCAGCAAAGACCAGCAGCAACGGCTCCCCACCAGTCTGGTACGGGTTATAAACGCTGATATCCCTATGAAGGTTAATACTGATGGGTCCCATCGAACACTGGGTTAGAGCTGAGTCAGGAGCAGCTCCTGTGTTGCTGAAGGTGTTTCAACAGATTTTACTCTGGAAACTTAAGCTTACAGCCAAAACTACCTCCCCAAGTAATAATAAAAACACAATAAAGTCACAGAATGTATAAAACAGATTTAGGCTGGGCAGGTTAGTTCAAACATGAAACGTGCATCTATCTGCTGTGTGTGTGTGTGTGTGTGTGTGTGTGTGTGTGGGGGGGGGGGGTTTCCTGTCCCAATGTCTGAGGAGAAAACAGCACGTTTGAACTTGGTAAAGACCAGATCACTTATAGCATCTCCTGACGTCTAAACCGGCGAGTGTGTTTAGTTTTCACCATGACTCTATACGGCTTCATAAGCTAAGCCCACAAACGAAACGTCGCTCGTGTGCACAGTAAAATAAAACTCCTTTCTGATAGCCACACATGTTCCTAAAACAAGTCACATCTGAACGCTTTCACGCCTTTAATCCAGAACAGAACCAAGCGCCCAGCTGAGAGGACTCCTCTCTGAAGCCCAAAACCAAAACCACCCGCTCTCATTCACACAACTGCTTCCTGGTTGTTCTGCTAAGTAAATTTAACCTTTTAACCTCTGCTGCAGCTATAGGGCCCTCACATGTTCAGTGAGAGGAGGGTTAGTGGGATTATGTGGTGGTGGTGGTGTTTGGATGGATGTACAGGGTATCTGTCTAAATCAGGGAGCACCAGCCGGCGTGGGTACGGATCATCAGCTCTTCCTCCTCCCCTCTTCCTCCTCCCCTCTTCCTCCTCCCCTCTTTCAGTCGCTGTCTGTGTGAAATCTGTTCTCTCCTTGAGGCGTGAATCCACCGTCATGGACGGCAGCAGCCGTGGGCGTCCTCCTCGCTCCCTGTCCATCGTTCGCAGCCTCAGCTCCGACTCCCGTCGTCCCTCCTCCTCTCAGTCTGCCCTTCCCGAGGAGAGAGAACAGAAATGGGAAACGGGCTGCTGGACAACCTGAGGACAAGGAGACACGGGACACTTTTAATGATGCTATTTTGTCTTTCTTTAAAAAAAAAAACACATTTCATGGTAACATGACTAAAGAAAGAGAGAAACTGATTTCCAACTGTGTTTTAGTGCAGTTGGTGCTCATGTGCCTGGGCTAAAGTGGGGAAAGCTACTGGAGCGCATTTCAACACCCTACAGGAAGAGGGCGCTGTTGATCTGTTAAAGTTAAATCCCAAATATTAAAGAAAGTTAGAATAAGAAAAACACCTGGACCTCTCAGAGGCACATTTCATTGAAGTTGACTTAGATCTTTATATATTTTAAATTATATTCAGTGCTTTTTGTCTTTACAGTAATTATAGCCATGGGAGATATTTTAGGAAGAACAAAGGAAAATATATTGTTTATAGAAGGTAATGCATACACTAAATTATTGGTGATACATAAAAACGTCATAAACACATTAAAACGGTCACAGGTTGTCAGACGAGTTACAAACATTAAATTGTATCAACTGAAAAACATCAACAGCCATCAAACATGTGGATCAGTGTTCCTGTTATTAAGGCAGAAAGCAGCTCTAAACAGGAGTGGATTTAAAGGAACTCGGTGTTTTGGCTGATTTGCAGTTTTCAGTAAGTTTGTTCCATATTTGTGGAGCATAGGAACTAAACACTGCTTCTCCAAGTTTATTCTTTAATGCATTTAGGTGCTAAGCCATTCAGTGATTTCTGAACTAACAGAAGTATTTTAAAGTCTATTCTCTGAGCTGTATGGACTTTAGAACTGGAGTGATGTATTCTACATCTTTTCGACATTTTTATGTGTCTTCAGACTTCTGAGAGCCAAGATGTTCCCCAATTTCAGTTTGACTACAGTTAGGAAATGCAAGGGCACTCTGGTAAAGCTTTAGGTTCTTGTGGTTTCAATGACATTATTTCTGACAAAAAACAAAAAACAAAAAAAAAAAACATAGGTTAGTTGATAAAAATAATGCTAACCTATAAATGCAATGTAACCTTACCTGTCCATTACGCTCCTTAGGGCTCGCTCTATATTCATTCTATGGCCCACTCTCGTCACGCCCAGATCCAGGTAGTCTTCCTTGGTCAAAGAGGGTAAATGGGTGCCATCAATCTCGTTGTCAAGGAAACGTTCTCTGTGTTCGCCGAGGTTGAGGTACGCCAGCCAGTCTGCAACATCGTACTTGGTCCAGTAGGGCAATGGCTTGGAGGCAAAAGGCTTTGTGGGGGAAGGTGGTGGTAAGTGGGGGTAACTCAGGCAGGTAGGCGGCGGATGGGGGTGCAGGGGCGGAGAGGACGTCCCGGACAAAAAATGAGTTGGAGAAAGCGATCGTGACACTACTAAGGTGGAGTTTGGAGGCGGAGGGGCTCCGGAAGGCGCAAACAGCGGAGGAGACGGCGAGAAGTAAGGATCTCCGAGAGGATTCCCAGGTGAAGGCGGGGTGATTGAACCGCGCAGGTCGTAGATTGCACTGTACAGAGGTGAAGTAGGGAGCAGCGGAAGCGAGGACGGGCGGGGCGGGGCCACTTTAGGCCTCTCTGATTGGGAGATGAGCGGGCTCGGAGCTCGTCGCCGCTGAAGTATGTGTGATTCTGCTTTGCGAGACTCTCGACTGGGAATAAACTGAAACTCCAGAGCTTTGGTCCGGTACACGGGTCTGTGCTTGGGAGACGTGGGGTAAGGGGAATAAGACGTTGGGGACAGCGGGGAATGTGAGCGTGGAGGTTGAGAAGCAGCTGGAGGCTGAGGCGACGGGGAACGTCCCCAGTTGGGGTATTGGGAGACCGGGGTGGGAGACGGCGATAACGATGGCTGCGATAAAGAGATTGGAGACGGAGACTGGGAGCGGACGGAGGGCGGGCTCAGAGCTGACGCAGAGTCTTCAGAAAATCTGAGAACAGAAGCATAAAAGAGGATAACAGGAAAGTAGGACAGAGATCACGGGACAACTGTGATAAGAACTACGGATGTGACGTCATCATGCTTGCCGCCGTTGGCCAAGTTGTGCTTAAAGCCGCCATTTTAGTGGTAAATCACTTCCTGGTTAGTTGACACAGCATTAAGGATGAATTACCAAAGGGTTATTGGTCTCTAGTTAAACAAATTACTGTTAAAACATGATTTCATTAAAACGTCTGCCTTGCATTGTGAACTGACTGAACACATACCAATTGTTGTTTTTAATTAGTGTTCAAGCTAATTTGATTCTAACTGTGATATCCTGTCGTTTATTTGTTTTTGGTCTCCGTTTTCTTCTTTTCTCTCTTTTTCTCCATAGTTTATACCCTTTCCTTATTCTTTTCAAGTATTTTAGTTGAATGCTGTTACTGTAGTTAAAGAGCTTGTTGACTGAAAATGTTCAACTCAAAATGTAAGTCTCTTGTATTTTCGGGAGAAGTTGTATGTGTTTACTTTGTGTGTAGTACTTACTTTGTAGTGCTGTTTAATACCCCCCCCACCAGGCAGGTACTCATAAAATAATACCTGACAGAGACTGAGAGCTGTTTGGCTCTAATTAAATTCCTGATACTCAGGTGCTGCTCTGATTAAAGTTACTAACTTTGTTAATAATTGCCTTTGACACTTAAGAGTTCATAGCCAAACTAAAACCTATTATTGCACAACATTTTACGGTGCTCCCGTCTGAGGCGTTTATAAATAGCTTGCACTACCCGTATATGAGAATATAACAAGTACTGCTCCTATATGATATTAATATAACCTTTGACATTCCTAGAGTTCAATGTTTCAGACTTTTGTCAAAATTAATAACTCCAATCATGTCTCCTTTGCTAGTGATAATTAACTCTAGCTCATAGGAAGATATTCAGTTGTTTTGACTCACTCTAGATTGTTTTGTGTAGTGTAATGTTCTGTTTTGGTTTTTGATTATGTTGCTTCTCTCATGCCTTTGGGTTCATTTTCTTTGTAGTTTCTGTCTTGTTTTAGGGTTTAGTCTGTAGTGCCTTAAGTAATCCGGTCCTTGTATTAGTTCTTATTCTGTGCTTAGAGTTTTCTCTCGTTCTTAGTTTTATCAACCTGTCAGTTTCATTATTGTTTCCACCTGCCTGTTGTTGATTAGCCCCTCCCTGTTTACCTGTCTGCACGCCTATTTATTCCTGCCTTAGTTCTCTGCACTCTGCGAGAACGTCTCAATTCATTCCTCACTTTGAAGTGACCGGTAAGAGCTTTCCAGCCTCTGTTATATTTTTGATGCCCTGTCTGTTTTTGCCCGACCTGTTTTCTGTTTTTGGAGTCCAGCACCTGTTAACCCCAGATCGTGTTTTTGTTTCCCCCCAAAGTCTGTTATTAAACCTTTTTCTTTGAGCGCAGCTCCGAGTCTGGCTGAATAACGGGTTCACTCTAAACTAATCATTACATGTAGACCATAATTTGTCTAATCCTAATTTGCTGCACTTCTGTATCCAGATGCGATGTTTTGCATAAAAACGCTGTTTGCAACTGGATTTACCTTAGCAGCGTAATTTAACACAAGACTTTGCTGCATATATGTATATCTAATTAGACACTTTGTAGGTTTATTTTGTTTTGTTTTGCATGGTTTGCTGCCAGATTTAAGTCTCCCAGTTAATCTTATATTCCAGCCCACCCTGTCAAAGGGTTGGTGGGTGAATCATAGCGCTAAATCGCTAATATTTCCTCGAAGGAAGGAGTGATATTTTAACCCTTAAAATATATTGTGTCATCACACCACCGGTTGAGTCATCAACCCGTGCGCCTGCTTTTACACGCACATAGAAATGTTTGCAATATATGTTTGTTGGATTGTGTGCTGTTGATTGTTTCATGAGGTTTTTGTAACGTCAGCAAGGATGATGGAGTCAGAATCCCTCACAGATAAAGCTGCACACGTAATAAACTCTGCAGACATAGAGAGGAAGAAGGCTGCTGTTGGTAGTTTCCTCCGCTTGCTCCAGATGAGCAGAATGATGGGAATAGTTTCATTATCAATGCACATGGTTAAAAGATTCAGGAATTGGTTAACTTGATTAAAAATCCGGCTAAAACTGAAGCTTATTTGGGCAGCAATAGTTCAGACCATTCACAGAGACTCTTCCCTTTAGAGATGTGTGACAGTTATTCAGCTATTTCTGAGGCTTTAAGAAAGGAGTACGCTGTATATTCAACCTCTTGTACTCTTAATGCTTTTGCAATTCTGTAAAAAGAACATGAACCACCCAGAGAACATTATCACAACTTGAGAGTTACTCATTTCAGGGACATAATGCTCCAGGTCTTGAAGAGGACCACACATTTTAGGTCTTTAAACCTTCACAACCTTCAAGAGAGTGTGTGGTGTGATATGACAGCGTATTACAGGACGAGGAACCTCCCAGATATGCTCAGCTGGTGAGGGAACCGCGTGTCCATCCAGTCATGGGAGGAGAAGGCAGCAAAAAGATTATTACACAACACTTGGCAGTCTGATTTGGATAATTGTCATGCCTCCAGACTCAGCTTTAGGTTTTATCCAGGATTTTATTTTTATGGCTTCTCAATACAGTGAAGCAATACCTGAACTGACTCGTCTTATTGAACTGTAATGTAAATGTCCATACCTTCAACCCAAAATGGTATTTCTATTAAAGCCGATGAGAACTAGAATTGACTACCGCACACTTGATTGAACACCTCTGAATTAAGATAGCAGATGTTAATATTTTTCCTAAATTTGATGCAAATGCTGTAGGTTTACGAGCATGAACAATCTAGCTATTGTGTTCTAAAAATGTTTTAAGTCTCAGGTGGTTTACAACACAGAAGATCCATCCATCCATTTTCTATACCCACTCATCCTTACAAGGTGCCTAATCTCCAGCGATTATTGGGTGAGAGGCAGAGCACACCTTGGACAGGTTACCAGTCCATTACAGGATAGACAACAAGGAATGCACAGTAATACTTATACAATTTAGAGAGACCAATTAACAATCCTGCAGCAAGGCATTGGAGCTACTGTGCAGTTTGCAATGCCCTGCTAGATGAAGGAGACTAACTCTGTGTCCCTTATCCCAAGAAAAAAAATATTTAAAGAAATATAGAAAAGTTAGATAGGCACCAGCACCCCTCGTGACCCCATGAGGGATAAAGCGAGTAAGAGGATGGATGGATGGATGGATGGATGGATGGATGGATATAGAAAAGGTGGCGATGATTTGTCAAGACTTTTAAAACAGATTAATACAATTGTTGGTTCAATCAAATGTCAAAATCAAGCACAACTTTCAATATTGACTGTAGATTAAATTTGAACATAAAATATTGTCTAACAATATTGTATCAATGTTTTCTAATATAAATGTGATCAAATAAGAATATAATTCCACTAAAACTGGACTTCCAGTGTTTGGACAACCCTCAACATCTTTTGAAGTGCTCTTTATGAGTAGTTTACTTTTCCAAGTTCTTCAATCCCATCCAGTCCTTCTTCCTGACCAAGACAGCATATCATACAGTGTGAGCTCAAACCTTTAAAGTCTGTCAGTAAATTGGGACTTTGAAATACAGCAAGACATTCTGACTGAGTGAAACCAAAAAAACAACAGAAGACTCATCCACTGTGCTGCATGCTTTCATTGTTTCAGTCGGAGTCAGGTTAAAATGTTCTACTGAGACAACAAACCTGCTCCTCCTTCAAAGAGAAAATATGGAGAAAAATCAGAGAAACGGCAGAAAGTGCAGTGACCATTTCTGCCAAACAGACACGCTCACCTAAATGATAGAATCGTTCATTTAAAGTAAATGTAGCTCATCTTTTATTTCATATCAAATGCAGTTTTAGAAGTCCAAGAACTAAACTCTACCACAAGCAAGTTTAGAGTCATATTGTTACATAATGAGGATCAGAACCAAAAGTACATGGGTATGAAAGTGTATATTTACAAAATGGAGGGATGAAATGATAATTATGGAACGGCTAGAGTTGGGCCAAGGCAACATTTGGGGTATTAGACCCCAAACTGATGTCATTCTTGGGCTTGATGTTAGGTTGAGGCCACCGATCCAGATGCCATAGCCTGATTTTGACTGGTTTTCTAGAAGGTAAAGCTTTTAACTAAAGATATCAAATTACACCTATCGGAATCAGATCAAAACCCCAAAATCAGAAAATCTCTAAAAAATTTGGGCTTATGAAAAAGCAGCAGAAATGCCAACAATGGCCATGTTTCCATCTGATTGTCATGCAATTTTTTTTAATGAATTTACAAAAAACAAAACAAAAAAAGCTCAATTAAAAATGTCTGGCAAGACGCTGACAGCAGAATCAGTCGATCAGTCATGTGAGGCGAATGTTCGCTACGTTACAACGTATTCGGAAAATGTGATTTCATCTCCTGTTTTGTGCATGAACTCTTTTTCTCACGAGCCAAAATCTTCCTTGAGCGTAAAAACTTATTAACTAATATCTAAGTTATTCCAAATTTTGCAGCGTTCATTTATCTAATGCAATACTTCAAAATGTGCTTAAAACACGTTGATGGAAATGATGTTGATGGCTGATAACACGATGAAGTTTCCACCAACCTGTGTCTGCTCAGAGGTCTATGGCTGCTCCAGCTGTCTTTACTTCTTTGCTGCAGTTTGCTGCTCAGCTCATTAATAATGCTGGGCTTCATACTAGATGCAGGAGGATAAATCTTCTTTCCTTCTAAAAGCGAACCTGACTGGCTTCCCCCATCGCCGCTCATCTGGCTGTCGCCCCAGAGAGGCCTCATTTCAGGAGTGCGCGGTCGCTCAAAGTACGGTGATGTGGGACGGCCGATATTCTGCATGTCCCTCCCCCCGTACCCGTCTTGACCACCTTCGTCATCTCCCAGTCCCTCCTCTACCTCGTCCTCTACCTGGCCATCTCTTTGCCTGTGGGAGTGGTAGGATGCAGGAGCGGTGCTGGTCTGTCGATGTGAGTCGCCAGCATGACTGCCGTCTCTGAACCTGCTGGTTTTTGGGTAGGTGGAAGCTGTTGCAGTTGCATTCTGCATCTCAAAGGTTTGCCCATCAAGGTAGCTCATGTACGACTCCAGAAAGTCCCCTCCTCCTCGTTCTGTTTCTCCTAAACCACCTCCCATGCGGCCTGGACCTCCAGCTCTCTCCCCTCGTTCCAGCCTTTCCCCTCGAACACCAGCCCCACTCAGACCCAAAATGCTGTCCAGATGGTGGTCACTGCTACTGCGACTATCGAGTTCCTCAATCCCAGAGTCCACAACTGTCTCCTGGGACTCTCCTTTTTTGGCAGTGGGATGAGAACGATGATGCTCACCTGTCCTTCCTGTGATGGTGGTGGAGTATGTTAAATGAGCCGGACGTGTTCGCTCCTGATGGAGCTGAGTGGAGATGCTTGTTGTGGTGGTTGTGGCAGTACAGCTAGCGGTCATGGCATGAGAGGTAGTGCCCCTGTGGGGGACAGAAGTGGCAACACTGCAAGAGGAAGCCGGGGGGCCCCGGTAAGCTGGGGGAGGCGCAACTGCATGCTGGGGAGGCGTTGGTGAAGATCGCCCGGATGTGTGAGTGCTGTTGTAAAGGTGGTGAGACACTGAAAAGGGTCTGTGGTAGGAACCGGATCCAGGAGGAGGTGGAGGTGAGACTGCGGGGGGAGGAGGAGGACCCATGGTTGGCTGAAGAGTTGAGGGTGAAGCAGGGGGTGGAGGGTTTGGTGATGTCTGGGAAGGGGAAGGAGCAGACTGAGTCAGATTCGCCACCTCACTGTCGTATGATGTGAGGCTGGAAGCAGTGGAGTCCCCTGCCTGAGGAGAGGGTAGAGGTGTGTGAGCAGGAAAGCCACCTATATAATGTTCTTTTTGAGGAGGAGGCGGGGGTGGTGGTGGTGGAGGAGGTGGTGGAGGAGGCGGTGGGGGAGGGACTTGCTGTTGCCGGTGGATCAAGCTGTTGGAAAGAATCCCGTGTTGAGAGTATCCTGATATCCCCCGGTCGAAGCTGTTTGCAAACTCTAAAGGGGGTGGAAGGGGGTCTGCATAGACAAATTCATCATCTGCATCAACTGAGGGAGCAGGAGGAGGAAGAACCATCAGACCTTTCCCTGTGCTTCCAGAAGTGCTCACTGCCTGTTGGGTATTGGCTGGTGGAGAAGAAGATGTGAGGGACCGGATATAGGCATCAGCTTGACTTTCCATCCTGAGAAAAGAGGGTCTGCGGGGCTGCTGGCCTGAACTTTCAGCAGCCTGATCTGCCCTCCTCATGTAACCTTCTCTCTCCTTGTCCCTCTCCCTCTCTCTCGAATGGTCCCTCTCCCGTTCCCGCGACCTCTCCCGCTCCTTGTAAGATGGCTGATATGGCTGGGACTGATAGTGGTGTGTGTGTACTGTTTTGTCCTCAGAGAACCGGACTCTAAGACCCTCACGAGCTCCTCCCCCTTCACGCTCCCGCTCCCCACCTTCTTCCCCCCATGTACTCCCGACTCCCCTGAGGATTCTGGGTGAGGGTGGCCGACCGACTGTGGGCGTGGTAGCTGCCAGAGAAGAGGAGGTGACCAGGTAGGAGCTTGAAGACTGTGTCATGGATGATACTGGCTGAGTGTTGACGGTGGACGAAGAGAACACCACATTTGACATCTGGCGGGTTAAGAGGTTCTCCGTTCCCCTCCTTAACCTGCTGTCATCCCTCAGAGCACGTTCCCTGGCAGCCAGGGCGAGGCCTAGAGGTGACGTGGGGTCAAGCGCCTTCCCAGTGAGAGGATGAATAAAGGTGGTGTTGGAAGAGGGGGCTGGCTGTCTGCCTGCTGTGGTGTACAGATCAGCAGGCACAGATTTGGGCTGATAGTCCAGGGCCGTAGAGGAGTACTCCGGTAGGCCGAAGGCTGGAGGCATACTCCGGGTGTGTTGGATAAAGGTGTCTGCAGAGAACATGCCCTCATCAATAGACTTGGAAGGGCGCAGTCGTGTTGATGAACTTTCAGGCTGAGTGTTTAGCTGCTGCTGAGACACCTGAGTCCTTGATACTCCTCCTAATGCTTCACTCATCCCAAGACTCAGGTCCTCCTCAGCAGACATGAACAAGGAGGCACTCTTTCGACGAGCTTCGAGAAATCTCTCCCTGTCTCGGCGAGCCGCACCAACGATGGCGGCCCCAAACTGGCTGGTGAAGTCCAGGTTATCCTGGGCTCGAACAGAAGGCAAAGATGGGGGTGGTGGTGCTGGAATGGATGGCGGAGCAGGCGGCTGTGGGGCAGGAGTGGACGGAGGAGGGCCATGAGGTGTTTTCGTATCACTTGTCTCCCCTGATGCAGGGACATCAGCCTCCACGCTGCTGCCCTGGCTGCTCCGTCCACTGCTGCTGGTTGAGGGAGCCTTGACAATGATGGTGGGGATAGGAATGGAGCTTTTCTCCACAGAGTCTTTGCTCCCTAGGCTTCCCTGGCCTAAGCGCAGCTCCTCTATCTTAGATTGCTTTACCAGAGGTCCTTTGCCTCTCCTGGCCCCTCCTTTAGAGCCACCAGCCCCGGCTGCACTGCGGTCTGCCCGCTGGGGTTGACTCTGGGTGGTCTGTTGTTGCTGGGGCATTACAGTAGCAATGCTGGACGGGGGCACGGCTGTGCTGTAGCCTCTCCTCAGGCCCGCTGATTTAGCCCCTGTGCCGGCCCCCATCCCAGCTCCAACAGGCTCCCCAGTATAGGCAACCTTTCGCGATGCAGTCCTGCTTTGAGCTGTATGTGCAGATGCGTGTACATAAGGTGTCGCGTGGTCTACTGCTCCACCAGCAGGGCCTGTGTTGGGACCACCAGCCCTCTCCCTGCCACCCTGGCTTAGATGCCCTGACTGAGAGAAGGGCTGGTAGTGCGCAGAGCTGGACGTTGACTGGGACACGGAGACAGAAGGCTGCTGGGACGACTTCGTTCTCCAACCAAGCAGCGGAGCCGAGGAGAATGGAGGTTCCGGGGGAGCGGTGGTAGGAGGTGGAGGAATGTCGTCTGGACCAGGCACTGACAGACTCCGCGCGAACTTCATGGCAGGTGGATGCAAGAACTGCTTCTCTTCCTCAGGCACACCTGGAGTACAGGATTTACAAACAACAATCCACAAAAGTCAGCAAGTGATGGCTTTCAACAAACCGAAACAAGCATGAACTATTTATGGATAAGTTGTGAGTGTCTGTCTGAATCTGCCTGCCCAAGAAAGTCTGTCCTCAGTTCCTCCATTTGTGTGTAAATCAATTAGTCCCACGTATTTCACAACAAAAAGTAATTAAACAGATTACATTGAAGGCTTTTTAGAGAGCATCAGTATACAAGCAGCATCATGAAGAACCCAGGTCAGGTCAGGGAGAGATCTTTAGAAACAAGAGAAGAGTTGTACACCTCACAACGCCCTGTTCAAACCAGTTATCTGAAAATGGAAAGAGTTTGGCACAACTACAAACCTCCCAATACATGGACGACCACCTAAATGACAAGGCCGGGCATGGACAGCATTAATCAGAGAAGCAGCCAAGGGTTGCTCTTCAAATTATGGAATCAAGGGGTCTAAATACAAATGCAGGCCACACTTGTTACATTTATATCTCAAAAATAAACTACTATTTTCATCCAGTTTACAGCTATGCATTGTGATGGCCTATCGCATAAAATCTCATTAAAATAGAGTGAAAAGTTCAAGGGACATGGGATACTTTTGCAAGGAACCTTGTGTGTAAAATGTTTGGAAAGTACATTAGGTTTCAGGGTGGTTATGTGAGCCAGTTATGAGTAGTTAGCATCTTACTTCTGACTGACAAATAGTCACAAATAGTGATCTCAGTTTGGAGAATAAAGGAATAAAACTGTTAATGTGATATTTCAGAGCACCTTTACACCACAACTCAAACTCAATTTCTTTTTTTTTAGCATTTTAACCAAATTATTTCGGTTATTCATACACTTACAACAAGTTTTATAAGGGAGTCATTCATGTTCATCTTATTTTCTATTGTGTAAATAGTGCCTGATCTATGATGTTGCTTATCTTTTTTATCTACTGTTCCCAGGATTTAAAACATCACATGGATTCATTTTCATGTTCCAGGAAGATAGGAGGACGCAGCGCTGCTAAAGAAATGTGAAAATCCCTAAAAAAGTATTTTACTGCTGCTGACTGTCTAACTTATACCTGCAACCTGCTGCTTTTATCACTGATATGAGTGACTTCCTAAATCTTCAAACTGAAATCCCTCTGAAGCTGTGCATTAAATGCTGACTACCCATAAATAATCTGTACACACACAAACTAACTGTGACTTAATTAGGCCACAAATTCATAAAGTATACAGATACAGGTGAAGTACATACTCTGGGCCACAGACAAGACACCGTCGCAGACACAGGTCAGAACATCATGGAGCTTTACTGGACCAGAGGACAGACAGACAGGCGGACGAGGGGCAGACGGAGAAAACAGACAGCCTCACCGATGGATTTCTGCCGCAGCATACCGTGCTGTGGACCGTGAGCCGAGCTGTACTGTCCACGCTCGTAGCCAAGTCCCAGTCCCGCCATCATCCCCGTCCCAGACTGATCCCCGTAGCTTGGCTGAAACGATACACGACAAAATGCACTTCCACACTTTTTTCATTTAAAATTTTTCCAGCTGACAGTTTTAAGCCAACGATTGGCCTTTTTTACCAATGACCTCATCTCTAGTGAAATCAAATACCATCCATCCATTTATTGGTTATGCCCAGTTAACCTTCTTGGGTTGTTGGGGGGGGGGGGGGGGGGGTATTAAAACTTACACAGAAGAAATAAAAAGAAATAAAAAATACAGAAACTTTATTCCCAGAACAATGTTCACTCTAGAATCTCTAATTACCGTTATTTTTTTCTGATCTTATTGGGAAAATCTGCCACCATGATCCTGATTAATCTGGTTTTTATGGCAGCTTTAATTCTTCTAGGCCCCGGCTTCACTAATAACAAAACAATATTCTTCATTAGATGAAGAAGCTTTCATTTTTTGTTTCCACATTTCTTTAGTTGGATTGAGATGCATTCTCATCCTGACAAATGATTTAATTATCACCAAAACTACCTGGACTAATGGATTGAGGAAAGCTCCTGAAGTTTCAATGACAACACGTGCTTTTGGTGTTCTGACCATCTGTAGATGAACTGCGCTGGTTTTCAGCAGCCAGTTAGCAGGTTTTATAGGATCGTGGCACCAAACACAGCAGATTCTCAGAGAACCATGTCTGCATCTCTACGACCCCCTGGAACGTCTGTTCTCCTGTTTAGCTGTAAGTTATGGTTCAAGTTTGGCTTCTCTTGAATCAGCTGATTTTATTTATTAAACATTGATCTCAGTTTCTGCCCATTACTTTTTTGGTGCATTTTCTATTTCTAAGGCATTTTGCTTTTTGAATCCTTTTTTGTTGGTTTGTTTGGTTCCACCTGTTTGTTTTCATTTTTACAAGTTGCTCGTTTTGTTTGGACACAGTTAAAAATTTAAAACCACAACTGCTTTGCTTGAGACCTTCATGCAGGCAACAAATTACAGACAACAAGGAAAAGTTTTGTATGAATTAATTGTCTGAGCAAGCCTTGGAGTGAGAATAGCTGGTTTGCTTTGGGAAGGGAGGAGACCAGTGAGAAAATCTATAGTGACGTTTGACAATTTACCACTGGAATTACTGTGGATGTCACACTCTATTTTGATCTTTGACCTTCTTTAAGGATGTTTAGAATCCTTTCTATTGTTTCAGATGGCAGCTCTGCTTATTTGGACCATTTTTCCTTCAATAAACCAGGTAAAAACTCCTCATTAATGTGTGCAAAACTCCCTCCTAAGCAGCAGACTGGTTTGCAGGGATCAGACCAAAGTTTTTTCCTCTACTTCATCTGAAAAAGTGCAATCCAGTATAATAATCTAAAAAATCAAGTTGACTGAAACTACTCAAAGAGCAGCAATTTCATTTTCCCCCCCGGAGACTAATTAATGTCGCAATACAAACCTCATTGCCATAGAAACTTCTCCCCCTGTCCCTCTTTGGCCCGTGTCCCCGTGTCCCCGACGCCTCGTTGGTGCTGATTGTCTGCTGAGCCGCTGCAAGAATTTCATCGAGTTTATCTGGGAGGGAAAGAGGGAGTGAAGAGACAAACGGAGGGACAGGGAGAGAGAAAGAGACGCACGACGATGAAACAGAGAAAGAGACAGCAATAAAACAGGTAGAAAGGTGGGAGAAGGTGACGGGACGTGTGATGGGACAAAGAGAGAGACGCTCAGCACGCATGGCAGCGTCCTTACTCAGAGCCATCTGATACACCGTCCTCTTCTTCTCTGCAACTTGTGAGGATTCGAACTCTAACAGGAGAGAGGAAGAAAGCAGTGAGAGTGCCGAGTCATGCTGGTCAAACAGAACGGCGTCTTTAACCAGGAGAGCAGCCGAGCGTACCTGACTTTTTTTTCCAAGGCGTAGCAGCTGGAAGGAGGACAAAAGGAGACTTAAGTTTTGGCAGGAGTGAAGGCGCGTTGTTACAGTGCATACTAATCATATTCCCCCGAGCTCGGCGAACTGAGTCACCCCGTGAAAAACGCACATTCACACCCCCGCAGCATGCAGCCAAAGCATGCACACTCATGGTACAGTGAACGGGCCGCTAACACATATGCTGCGCTTTCACGCCATTATGGAGGCGACTCCCACCTCTCTCCACTGTCAAACGGTCAGGATCCCGTCAGCGGGCAGCGAGGACACAGGAGACAGAGGAGAGGCACAGTTAGTGGTTAACCCAGTAAATGGAGAGGTGCAGAGAGGAGTGATTAGGAGGAGTTAAGGGTGACCCTCACATTCAGGGGTGTGACTGGTGTTTGGCGTAAATATGACAGAGACGGCTTCGATAAACTGCAGGTTCTATCGCCGTTCGTTTACTCCAAACATACCGAAGCAACATTTTCCAAGAACTTACAGCCAGTTTGGAGACCCTGTGCAGGATTAATGTTCTTGTTATCTTGCTGCTTGACTTATATGGGAAGTGGGACACTGCACCAATCACAGAGGGGGAAAGTTGAACACGCGTCACAACCAAATGAAGTTATTAGCATCAGAAGCAGCATATGGCCGCAGGCTGACGTGGCTTCATCACAGTTTGCTCTTTTCACCTTGATTCAAGGAAGGAAACAAGCAATGCAGCCTCACACTGTCAGACAAAGTCAGCTTCATTATTTTTTAGAGGATTTTAATTCACTAATGCAAACATATATTCATACTTTATGGGGAAAAAACAACAAATCTTAGTGTTTAGCTCAAGTAAATGTTGAACCTGATAACTGATAATAGCTGCAATACTAAGGCATTTCTAAACCTAAACACTGCAATGCAAAAGTATTCATACCCTTAGGACTTTTTAACCAGTTGTTCCCAACCAAAAACAGGATTTTATGTGATGGACCAAGACAAAGCAGAGCATAATTATGAAGTGGACGGAAGACGTTGAAATGTTTTACAAAAACAAAACAGAACCCCTAAAGAAATCCACAGCTGGAAATGATGGATCACATGTCTGTCATATAATTTCAGTATAAATCCAGCTGTTCTTTGAAGGCCTCAGTCGTTTGTTGGAGAACATTAACGAATAAAACAACATCCAAAGCTTTGAACATCCGACAGAGTTCTGTTCAATCCATCGCCTAAACATGGAGAGAGGACGGACCTCCTGCAGACCTACCAAGAGACGGACGTCCATCTAAACTGGCAAGGAGAGCATTAATGAGAGAAGCAGCCAATCTGCTTACAGAACAACTCAAAGCTATGTTTACATGCACAAAATGTCACGATTAGATTAATATGTAATTGGATTAAAAACCAAATAAATAATCAGATTGTACCATTTATATGGGCATTCAATCAATTAATCTGATCATAATGTGCCTTTTTATGCACCAGGCTTTATTCAGAATAGAACCACTCTGACATGCGCAGTTATCAAATGTCCCTAAAAAACACAAAAGAAGAACTTTTGTGTTTGCTGAACAACAAAAAATAGTAAATAAAGCCGTATTATAGGAGTTTGTCTTTTGGGCCAGGCCAGGCTGGACTTGCACCAGCTTCTAATTACGGTTGAAACGTTACTGATTAAATAACAATTTTGGGCTCTTTTAATATTGCAAATAGAAACGTTATTTTGGGAGCACAGACAGTTTTACTCCCTGACGTATTTCCACCACTCACCAACATGGAAACACGTTACGTTTAAAAAAAAAAAAAAAAGCACATCCACACTCTGGTCACTTTTCCTCATTCAAAACAACTTGACCCTGACAAATGTTTACCTGCGTGTTGATCGGATTATCAATCGGTATAAACCACCCGTCTCATTCAGGTTATAAATTTGTTCCGATTGAGCTTAATCCAATCACAATTTTCCGATTTGCTTGTTTACGTGCCGTTTTTATTCTGATCGGCCCTTTATTCCGATTACTTTTATCCATGTAGACGTAGCTTTAGTCATCCAAAAAAGCCATAAGAAGTCTGGTTTGTAATTAGCAGCGAGGTGGAACACGATGTTTGAATCAGATACGACTAAAATGTAACAATGCCTTCTGCTCACCACCCTTAAAACACCATCCTCACTGTGGAACAAGGTGGTGGCAGCATCATGCTATGGGAATGGTTTCCTTCAGCAGGGGAAGAGAGTGATGTGTTCATGGTTTTCATGGTAAAACGGTCCAGTCAAAGTCCAGAGAATCAGAAGCAAAACATTAAACCCGACGTTGACAGACACCATCCCTCCAATCTGAGCGGGAGTTATTTTGAAAATAATGGTTAGAGACATAAAAACTGACAGCAGGTTATCTTTTCCTTCCACTTTAGTTTAATGCTCAGCTTTGTGTTAGTCTGCCACATAATCACGACAAATGCAAACCTGTGGTTCAAGTTCAAGGGCTAGGAATACTTTTGCAAATTACTCTTTACATTTTGACATAAATATGAGCAATTCATTAGTTTTATAATGATGTCAGAAAACAACTTGGCTATTTCTGTTTCTTTTTTATAAATAATTATCAGTTTTTCCCCAAATCCTATTGCTTTTAAAAATAAATGTTGTTATAATGTAAAAAACAACAAAATTTGATTTATCCCTCTTTTCTTTGTATTTTTTATATATTATAGTGATCTTAATAAATAATGATCACATACTTTCTGTGGATCTTTTTCACACATTTTTTATTCAGTAAACATTAAAGCCAGTTAGCTCAGTTACTCTTTAGACTTTATTGATTTGCATTGGATTTTTTTCTCCTGCTGGTGCTTTAGATTTGACTCTGGATGTGAAATCTGCCAGGTGGTCTCATAGTAAAGGTTTAATTTACCACAGGGAACACTAATCTAATCAATTATGTGCCCTTTACAGTTAATACAATGCAGTTAAATTTAGTTTTCTAAATTCTTATAATGTGATGGTAGAAGCAGTGTTTGTTTTAACTAATCAAGCTGAATCCAGACAGCTGATCATCATTCAGTGTATGAAAATACATATTTCCAGTTTAATTCCCATTAAAGCTTGAGGTTTCTAAACATTTGACCCCTCATGGTCAGGTAGAAGGAACTGATAATTAGTGCAAAAGCAGCTAAAGTCCAAATATAGACTCTGAAAAAGATGGAATAACTATTGACAAAGACCAATTTAGGAGACTATAAGAAGGTCTGGCTCACCAGAAGCAAAATCAACTATTTGTCAGAAAATCCTGAGTAGGACTTTGGACTGAATCCAGGAATAATTTAATTGAAAATGTTCCAGGAGTTTATAGTGAGGATGGTGACATCAGAATAGAGGGTTGGTGGGGTTCAGGAAACCTGTGCCAGTGGGCCAGACTGGGTGTTCATGCTTTGTGCAGATCAGGTGAGGTCAAAACACCAAGAGAAGGCAGGTAAGAGGAGGAGCTGTGGAAAACAATTAGGCAAAAGGTTCATCTTAAAGGGCCAGTTCAGAATTTTTAAGGGGGCTTATGTTATCTTACCTGCAGAATATAAGTTTCCTGGCATCTTCATTTAGTATAATTTTACTTTAGTTGGCCCCAAAGCAGACTTCTACCACCTTAAAACTTCAACTTAAAAAAGTTGAAGTTTTCCTAGCAGTTATTGCAAACACTACTTCATGACATTTTAACCACCTGCATTGGGTGGTTATTAACACAGGAGCTGCTAATTTTTAGCACAGGACCTGGAGGAGCTGCGCTAATGATGCTCTGTTTAAAACACGTGAATAGAGCGTAACATGTCAGAAGTTTCCATTCAGTCACTGTCTGAATGGTACAGAGGTGTGAAAAGCAGCAACTGGTTCACGTGATATTGATGTTTTATTCTTGTACTCTAACAAAATAAACTAAACTCAATATATTTTATTAATTTAAAACAGCCTTATTTATTTGGTTGTTTGGCTGCTTGACAGGAGCCTGTCTGTGTAACATGTTTGCTTTGTTTTAGAGGATTTGGGTGCTTATAGCGCGCTCTCATAATAGTTTTACATTTTTAACATGAGTTTCAAGTGAGGTTGAGATTTGGGCTGATTTTATGTTTCACCTTGTGTCAGATCTGGCAACCCTGCTTGGGGTTTTTGCAGTAGTGCAACGATCCAAGACACAGCAGTTAGTCCACATGTGTGAATGGCTCAAAGAAACAAACATCTCGTCTGATTCACATGCTTGTGCATGACCTTAAAACAGGCTGTTTATGCTTGAAAATCTCTCAAATGTAGCAGAATTAAAACAATTCTGCAAAGAAGAGTGGCTCAAAGTTCCTACACCATGATGGAAAACACTCCAGTCTTGCAAATGCTTGATGGCAGTGGTTTCTGTCAAGTGTGGAACAACCAGATAATCGCTTTTTCACATAAGGCAAAGTTGGTTTGGACAGCTTTTTTTTTTTTGTTAATAAATGAAATTGTAATTTGAAAAAAAAATGTATTCACTTGGGTTATCTCTGTCTTATTTTGAAATTAGTTTGTTTATCTCCAACATTTAAGGGTAACAATGAAAGCAACAACAGAAACAAAATTTAAATTTAAACGTGAGGACAGATCAAAAGTTCATAAAACATAGTTTTGATTGTAGTCATCTTACTTTTGGCTCCACTAATCTGGATTTATACTGAATCAAGATGCCAAGAGAGTTATCCGCTGCAGGTAAGACATTAACGGCTCACTACCTTGAAAAAATCTTAAATTATCCCTTTAAGTTTTAATTTGGTTGTTAGCAGTTGAGAATGGCCATCTGACGGACTCTAGCAGCTCTATCTGTCGTTGTCTTTTATTCTCCAGCAGGTGCTCACTGAGCATGCTCAGAACCGCCCAGCAGAAGCGGTAAACACCAGAAGATTTAAGCCATCCGCAATTAAAACCCTGGCAAACATTGTGATCTGCGAGTGGGGGCGTTGACCCTCGCTTTGCACTCTCCTCCCACAATTTTGCCTCAAATAGAGATGGCTTAGCCGCACATAATGCTGTTACCATAGGAACAGACCAGGAGCAAAGTTAAATTACTCATCTCAATAATTTTATTCTTGGTGGGCTTTCTTCCAGAGGAATTAACAAAACTGTTCAACATAAGGAAGCCAAAAAAAAGGCACCTCTCCTCGTGTGACACCCGTTCTCTGACAGTGTTTGTGTTGAGCAGAGGGGCGGTTCGGTGGTCCTCTGCTGGGGGAGGACCAGGGAGGAGTAGGGGGTGCAGGGGGTTTAAAGGTAAGAGAGGCGGGCAGTGAGAGGGGGATCACAACGGTGGATGGCGACACTTTTCTGGCTGGGGTTACCTGTAGTGGGGGTGCTGGTAGTGACAGTGTGGAACCTCTGAAAAAAACAGTGAAACGCTATTGAGACCATCATCTGACGCCACTCTTCTTACTAAATAACTGCCGTCTCTCCTCTCTATCGTCTAAATTTATCCCTGCTCAAGTTCGCTTCACACTTTCAGAATCTTTGAAAGCCCTGCGCTCTTGCTTTCACGCTGCCTCCATCGCTCCTTGGTACCTGAGTCTGTTTCTAACCAGCACAACGCCCTCCTTCTTTCTCTGCATCTCCATAGCAATATGGTCCTTCGTCCCTCTGCTTTCATCTGCCAAAAGAAGCTAATTTAAGCCTGCGTCTTACCCATCTCCTCCAGCTCTGAAGTCATTGATTTGGACCGCAGAGCGATAGCTGGAGTGCTCAGCTTCTTGCTCTGCTGTGGGACTGGAAGACAGGGAACGGGAGACGGCAGCTGCGGTCAGTCAAGCTGCTCAATACGAAGCTTCAGCTGTTTTGAGTGATTATGGCGATGCTTACTTTTCTTCCTGGCGCCCTCCTCCATGTCAGGGTTGCGGGTTACCATGACCACCTTCACCATGAGGCTGTTGCCGCCCTGCCGGATCATATTGACGACCTGCCGATGGCCAACCTTCACGACGTTCTGACCATTGACCTGAGACACAAACCAATTATTAGTGTTTGACATCATTTTTCTACAGAATCAAAACCACACAAAGTATTCGCCCCCTAAACTTAACAAATGTTTAGCCTCGGTAAATGTTAAACGGATTGAACTTTTCCACTCATACTGACCCCCACAGTGCTGTACACTAGAGCCACATTCACCCAATCACACTCACACATTTGTACACCGATGCGCAGATTGGCAAATTGAGAAACATCGACATGTGACAAGGGGAAATTGGAATCAAACCCACAACCTTCCGGGTGCAAGATGACTATGTTGGCGGCTATGACTGCAATGAAGCTTTTGTGATAAATGGGTGTGAGTGTTTTACACCCTGTGGAGGAATGTTGACCCACTCTTCAGTCACATTGGGGGGTTTTCAAGCATGAATGTTCAGCTTAGAGTCGTGCCACAGTATCCGACTTGGGTTTAAAACAGGAGTGTCCAAATAAAATAACAAGCAAACAACTGCTGCTTTTTTGTTTTACCTGCTCTACAGAATGTGAACATTTTAAATAAACTTAATTACACTTTCTGTACTTTTCTGCCAATTGTAATAAATGACATCCAATCAGATTTTAATGCACCATGATCTGCATTTAAGCAAAACAGATTGGATAGATGTACCCGTTTACTATGAAATTAAAGAGCATGTAAAATGTGATTATTAAAAGTCAAATGCTTTGTGTTATTTTTAACTTTCAATTGTAACATCTTAACTTTAAAATGTGCTGTGTGACTAAATGTTTCTCCAAATGCAGTTGGAGGGCCGCATAAAATCAGCACAAAAATCAAGTATTGCTTTTATAAATACATATTCTGGCAAAGTCTAATAACATCACATCAAAAATGAAAGCGGTCTCATAACTAAGAATTAGTAGTTTATAAATACATAGATGTCGGTGCAGCCACTGGGAGGCGCCATGTTGTGTCGCCATTTCTGATTTCAGCAGCCGAAACGGGACAAACTTGTCAGCCGTACGCGTTTTCCCCTCTCTGTCTTCTATGTGAAGACGTGCTGTCAGTGGAGGAGTATTAACAAGCAAAGACGACCGTAGATCTTTCTATTTGCTGTTTTCTGTTGAAAAGGAGGACCATCCATACTCTTTGCCCAGCAAGACGGAAGAAAAAGTAACTAAGAAAAGAAAAAGTAGTAATAACCGGGAGAAAACGAGAGTCTAAATGGGTGCAGCTATTATTACCGTGAGGCAGCACGGACTCAAAACTGATGCGGAGGTTACAGCTTACTGCCGGACAGGTAAGTTAATTCAATATAAATATGAAGTTTATTTTTGGTGTTATGTTAGAAACACTGTGACAGACTGGCGACGTGTCCAGGGTGGACCCCGTCTCTCGCCCATTGATGCTGGAGATAGGAACCAGTAACCCCTCACGACCCCATGAGGGATAAAGCGAGTAAGAAGATGGATGGATGGATGGATGGATGGATGGATGGATGGATGGATGGATAGCTAGATGGATGGATGGATGGATGGATGGATGGATGGATGGATGGATGGATGGATGGAAGTTAGAAACAGGGCAGCTACTCTGTCCTCCAGGCAGAGATGGCTAATTTGTTCGTCTTGCCTCTCAGGGAGTGTGTGCGTATGCGGAGGGGCGGAGGGATATTAACCGGTTCACTCTTGTCCGTAGCGTAGCAGTGTGAGCGGGTCTGTTTATTCGTGTTTATAGTCGCTTTTTTAGAGCCAAAATTAGCGACTTCATATTCAGAAATGACAAGTCTGCTCTTCAAAAAGAACAGACTTGTCAACAGTGCCAAAAATCAAATAATAACCGTAGCTATTAGCTTTTAGCTTTTAGCAGTAGCTAATACATGGAGGACATGTTGTCACATTTATAACACTCCGCGGCTTCTGTAGTAGTTATTAAGTGCTTAACGGCGAGGTCGTTTGTAAATCATTTAGGGCGCCACTAGATGATGTGCCAGTGTGAAAATCTTACACACTGGGGCTTCAAGCCTGGACTTTGACTAGGCCACTCCAAAACCTTCAATTTGTTTTAGTTTTTAGTCGTGCAACAGTGGTCTTGCTGGTGTGTTTTTAATCACAGTCCTTCTGCATGGCACAAGTGTGCTTAAACCTCTGTTTAAGAACTGCTACCACTACTATCGGTAAGACGCTCACTTTCTGAAATGCTACGCCAGATGTAATACCACGCAGAGCTTCCAACTAGTTCCACTTTAGTCACGTCAGTCCGAAGAATAGATCCCTTAAAGTTCTGGGGATCATCAAAATGGGTTTTGGCTAAAGCTGCACAATATCAGAAAATCTTACAGTGTGATAATGTTAAAAACTGCAATGACAATATCAGGTGCAATTAATGCACATTTTCTGCTTTCCTTTCTGCCTCATCTGTGCTTCCTGTGCTCTGTGACCTTAAGCATTTTGGGCAAAGTTATTTGAGCATCTGTTGCCGTGAGACTCTGACCAACTGTGTAAATATTACATAAGCAAATAAAATGCAGGTTCATAGCACTTGGAATATATTAGCCAACAGACATTTACAATGACAACATATTTGTGCTGCCTTAGTTTTGGGAGATGTGAGACAGGCTTTTATGTTGTTTTTGGTCAACAGTGGCTTTCACCCTGAAACTCCCTCTTTTGCTATTGTTGAAATATGACCTCTGACCTTCACTGAAGCAAGTGAGGCCTGCAGCGTTGCTCTGGGTTCTTATGTGACCTCCTGGAGGAGTAGTAGGAGAAAGTCTGGCAGGCACTCCTGCTGGGAAGGTTCTCTACCGTTCCACGTTTTCTCTAATTGTGGATAACGACGCTGACTGTCCCGCAACCTTAGAAATGTTTCATTATTACAAGCCTACATACAGTTCAATGTCAGAAATCCTGTATCTCATCATCTCTTGGTTTAGATCAGGGTTTGAGTTGTTGTTCTTTATTTTAAGAAACAAAATCAGATTTAGATGGCAAGTTTCTGCACAAAAGGAGGGACTCTAACTTTAGTCTTGAAAGCTCTTAACAAACACAACAAACTTTGGAACAGATAAAAAAAAGTTTATTGTGTTTGTTAAGTTTGTTTCTTAGTAGAGATCCACCAATCCAATACCTGGGTCGCATATTGGCTCCAATATTGACTAATTAGATGGAACGACTATCGGATAACTGTTGCCTTTTTTAATTAGTATTATTAGAGCCGTATTTTTGGGATTTATGTGTTTATTTTTTTTGTTTATTGTATTATCTGAGAGTAACAGTAGGTGGCCTCAGGGTTAAATGGAGTCACAGGTAACCGCTCAGCAGGTGTGCTAATTGCCGCGCGGAAACATACAGTTTATGAATGTCGTCGTGGAGGTCGTAATTCGCTGTTGATCACTGCGTTGTGGCAATTATATGAAGCCATTGATGTGCAAGTTCACTGTAAGGGTGCAACAGTAAATTTCATATCTTGTTGAAGAGCACAAAATTAATAAATGCTGTACAATCATAGAAGTGTTAATTCATTGGATCCATGAGGACGACGCTTCAGCTAAGAGCCAGTCATCGGCTCCTCATAGGTTAGGTTCGTTTTTGTTTTCCGTCATCAAGAACAAGTCACAATAAATATCACCCACAGCAATGCAGCTACAGCGATCTGGTCACTTCAATTGTATGTTTGCAACGCCGGGTGCGTCATCACGCAGAACACACACAGCTGCTAGTGATGAGCAAACACAGAGCAACACGGAGCGAACGCCGGACCGAGCCAAGTCTGCCATTTGGAAACATTTCAACCGTGATACACAAACAGGTCTGCAACGAGAAAAATGCGAGGGGTGGTGATAAAGTTGGTGGATTAAACACCACAAACTTAAATACGCAATTTCAAAAGCACCATGCTAAAGAACATGCAGACCTTTTTTTAAACAATGTTTTTGACAAACCTGGTGCCTTCTCTCACATGGCAAGATATACGGTTCATTCACTCAGCAGTAGTATCGTATCGGATTGGTTCAGCCCAGGTACCGGTATCGTTTTGGAAAAAACAGGAATGCTGCATCTTTAATATAACATCATGCTGTCAGATTGGTTCCTTTGATGTGTTTTCTTGATTTCTAAAGTCAAATGATGGAGTTAATCACAGCAAATCTGTTATTTGACGATTAAATCAGGATCTGAAATCTACATTTTGTGTCTACCCAGGCTGGCTTGGTCAGGTATTAGAATTTGTGGCAATATTGAAGAAATCTGTATGGGGAAATAAAATACTTTTCCACACATATTAACCTAAATCTTTCAATAAGTTGGGCTCAGTTAAATACCTCGTAACATGACATAACGTTTTGTTGTTTACCATTATTGACTA